>NW_024104759.1:0-233159 GCF_003945595.2 Pipra filicauda
ATGACTAGTTGATCTACCGATTATTGGAGAAATTTTTTTCAAGAAGAAAAAGACTTGAGTTGGTTTTGCATTTAAAACTTAGAGCTATGTTATCAGACTTCTTTCACAGCAAACCTCTCTTAAAATTTTCTTTCCTCTATTGTTTTTCACGTATCTCTGCATTTCCAGACCCTGACCTCAACTGTAACTGGCATGAATATGTCCACTTGGGAATTTTGGATGTTGCAGTATGTGCTTGATAAGCATCCTCATCTGGTAATGATATAGGCAAGCTATCTTAAATATAACCTCTTTCTAGTCTTAAACCCACACCTTACATTGAATGAGCAGTGTTCACAGGTGTGTATAAGTGCTAGAGAATCGTGGTGAGACTGAGGAAGACTTCTGTAAATGCTTCCTTTAATGCTGTGAGCATCTCTGGTTGGATTGCTCAGAAAGAAAATTTCTGCATTAAAAATGGTAGTGAACCAAGTGCTGCAGAGGTAAATGACAGGTGAAAATACATCATAGCCCTGCTAAATACTTTGAGTTCACATTTAACAACCAACACCAATAATGTATAAGGTGGTCGACGCTTCTGTTTATAACTTAAGATGTTTATCTTCATTGACCCACAAGGATCTCACACATTTGGTGCTTGTTCTTTGAACTTTCTGTAAAGGCCCCTGGCAATATGAATCTGCCCCTCTGGAACCTGATGGTAGGGCCCAGCTCAGTTGTCTTCCTCACCTTTAGCTTTGGCTACGCTTTGGTTTCTTCCTGTGTGTGGTGGGACAGAATTGGAATGGATCTCTGTCATGAGCAAAGTGAAGCCACCTTCAAGGGCTCTTTTCTGCCAGTAGGACAGTGCTCTTGGCACTTCAGATAACCAGGGTGGGAAGGGTCTGCTGCTCAAAGCTGCTGGGTTGTCGGGCAGGCACAGAAGTCTCTGTATCCTATTAATTATTTGCCTTTTTTTCATGCCAGTTGCTAGAAAGCATCTTAAATGTGTCCAGTTAGGTCTCCTCCTGCTCCCATTTAATCACAGATGAGTCTCCAGCTGACTTTACTGGGGTAGAATCCAGCCCATTGTGCTGGTGGCTTTGTTTTCAAGTGCTTGACTGAGACCACTAATTCACTGCACCCAAGTCAGATGGTTGATTTAATTGACAGCTTTTTCAAAGAGAAAGTTCGTCTGCACAGGCTTTTTCTTGATGCTGTCTCATACATGGTTTGTTTTGTTGTTTCTTTTTAGATCTCTGTTAGTTTTTAAGATAAATCTGTTACTTTTTAGTCAGTAAAATTCAAAAAAAAAAAGCAATCTGTACTTTAAAAAACAGCATGACTCCCTCCTGCCAAGTTAAAAGTCCTAGCAAGGAGTGTGCATCACCCTTCATATAGAAGCAGCAAATGGCTTTGTTCCCAGAACCACTTTGAAAGGTATAGGACCTTCCTCCTGGGGCAGCCCTGCAGTGGGACAGCTCCATACACTACTGATCACCAGACTGTGCCATGCCAGCCCGTGCCAGCTCCCTTTGACAATGGCAGGAACCTTTCCAGTGGCTGTGAGGTATCCAGCTCTAAAGCCACGTTTCACCCCCAGCTGCTAAGCAAACTCTCTGGACTGAATTATGAACTCTCAACTCCTCTCACTTAAATTTGCAAAGTCAATATGAGCAGTTCCATGGAAGTTTACCAAAACAAGGATTGCCAAGGTGAATTGTTGGACAAGAATTTACAGTGTGGTCTTCAATGCCTTTGACTACAGTTGTTCTGCATAATGATATAAGGTCTGACTAAATCCAAGATACTGCTAAGCATTGTCAAACCTATCTTGTGGTTTGACAAAATATACTTTGTGATCTATTAAGAACATTTTTAGCTGATGGCAACTGTTCTTGCTAACCTTAAAATCAACACAAAACTATTTGTTTTAAATACTTAAATCAAGGTTTCCAGCAATGCAGAGTTCTTTTTGTCCCACATAGAGAAGAATCACATACCACTAAATGAATTTCCAGTTTTGCTACTACTAACAGAGCTCAATACGATTATGAATATGTCAATAATTTCTGCACCCTGTGTTGAATGGAAGGAGAACAAGGGGTCACTATGTAGTTCATATTCCACAGCAGGATACATTCCACTAAAAAAGTCCAACCACCAAGTAAGATGTGATTATGGGAAACAACAAAAAAGGGAGGAATCTTGAGTTATTTAATTTTTCATTATGTAATTAAGAGCCATATTTTTCCTTGTGAGTCAACTAGTATGTCATGGGAAAAAAATTTATACCTGAAAATGTGGACTGGGGGAAAAAATGATGCAAGATCTTCAGCTTGTATTAACTTTCATGGTGCTTCTGAGCACCAGAGTTGTACTGGTCAGGACGGTGAACTGTACTGGAAGGACTGAGTTTGTCAAAGTTAAAATAAAATTATAACCCCAAAAGCCTTGATCCTCAAAACTACCAGTTTCTTAAGCAGTTTAAACATTTAATCAGTTGCATTTAGTATCTATGTATATGAATTGCATCTATAATTTTACACAATAGAGAGATCCCCTGTTCTTTCATTAATGAGGTAGAAAAACACTGAGAAGAGATGTAGAATCAGGCCTATGCTCAAAATGTATTGCTGCCACAGTAAATAGCCCCAACTGAAGAGCATGGCAGATTTACTTCTCTTGCAGAAGACATAAAGCACAACTGTGGCCAAAACCAAGCAACAGGAGAGATTCTGATGTACAATCTGCTTTGCTTTGTGTGGTTTCATGCTTTGCTAATGCCACAGTACCTTCCAGCATGCATAAGCCAAATGATAAACTGTCTTAGGTGGCTGTTCTGTATCAGTGTGTCCCCAAGAAGAAGCATCAGGATGTTAAACTGGCTAGGTTTTTCTTTTTAAAAGTTGTTGAAACAAACTTGCATGGAGGAGAAACCTCAGACAAAATCATGTTTTCTGATCTGTTAATGTATATTGTTATTATGTTGAATAATTTTAATCTATTTTTATCTTAAAAGCCTTTATGTTTAAAAGGCTGACAGGCAGAAATCATCTTGGTAACTGGGCAAATCTCATCTTGAATTCCTTGACAGCTTACAAACCTGCAACTATGTGAATTTTTTTAGAGTAATATTAGGAAGTGTAGACACACTTTCAATCGAGATCAAATATGGATCTTAATATACAGATTGGATAGTCAAATGTCCCCTGGCAAAATCTGATACAATACTAAGAGAGATGGCCCTTGATGCCAAAAAAATCAAGAAATACTTGAGATGTGGCTTATTTCAAAGGCTGACTTTCTGTGAGAAATTCCAAGCCTTGCCAGACGAATCCAAGAGGAGGTCTAGAGGCCTTGGGGTGTGTAGAAGTAGAACATGATTTTATAGTTTATGGTTCTTGATGAAACTTATTTGAGATATTACCAGTGAAAGCATGGTGACATTTAAAGGGAACCTGTGTTTCTGCTTAGAATTTCTTGGCTAGCTTATTGAATACTAAAGTCACAAAACTAATGATCGAATCAAAAATACTGTGTATTTTTTCTGGATTTGTAAACATCTATCCCTACTCCAAATTAGCAACACTGAGTGCAGTAAATTAGTCCTAGAATGTTAGGTAGGTACTGTGTTATATGTGAAAACCATACAGGGTTTGTTGTTTTTTTCTAATAACACCATTTTGTAAACAAGGACAGAAGTCTGCAATTGTCAGTAATATCATAGAATGGTTTGGGGTGGAAGCAACCTTAAAGTTCTAAACTCCCTACCATGGGCAGGGGCACCTTTCACTATTCCAGGTTGCTCAGAGCCCCATCCAACCTGTCCTTGAATATTTCCAGGGATGGGTCATGCACAGCTTCTCTGGGCAACCTGTGCCAGGGCCTCACCACTCTAACAGTAATTTCTTCTGTAGATCTAACCTACCTTTCCCCTCTTTCAGTTCGAACCCATTAGTCCTTGTCCTGTCACTTCATGCTCTTGTAAATAGTCTTTCTCCAGCAGTAATATATGTCCTTAGAACTCAAAGAGTGTTTCTCTAATCAAGGCAATTTACCCCCTTCTCCTACAGTCTTGGTGCTGAGATCAAAAGTCTCCAGCATGTTGGTGCTGTACTGTATAAAATTTTGATTTCTAAGAAGGGAGGACATCTTAAAATTCTACACAGAAAGCAGCTCAGTTCTCTGAGTGGATGAGTCAGTCAGTGATGATTTTTCCTCTGCCAAATCAGTCAGTGGCTGAGGCCCCTCTTGCTGTGCAAAACCAAGGGAATGGATGAGCAATATCTGATGGGCTAGAGAAAGGTCTTTAGATGGTCTCAATAAAACTAGAGAACGCAGGGCACAATATACAAATGCTCTTTCATAAGCTGCGCTGATCAAGTGCTGTTTCCTAACTAATAAAAAACCTAATTGCTTGAAGGGAAGGTCACATGTGGTGAAAATAACCAGGGATTGCACCAAGGACAAAGATCTTCATTAAAAAAAAATCTTTAAAATTAAAATTTTAAATGTCTACTTAATATTGGGTGCAGAACTTACTAGAAGCCAGGAACATTATTATATTCCTCTCTATACAGGAGACTCAGAAGACACCTGTCAGTGCATATTGTTTAGCTCTTGTGGCAGCTGTCTGAGTTCTGGTATTTGTCAGACTGTCCAGTCTGCCTGTTGACATTGGAAAGCCCTTAGGTGCAATAGAAGCAGAGAGCAAGCCAAAATGGATGGTATTGATGCTGCATTATCAGCACTAGGTGTGTTTTGAGGCAGGAATTGGACTGGATTTGGTCTGGTCCCCTCTAATGGAAGTCCCCGGGATCCATGTCATTTGAAGCTGTCAGCAGGGCTGATCTCCTCCAGGCCCTGTGTCCCTGGTAGAAGCTGGAGGACATTTGGTGCACATCTGGAACAATGTTCAGTTTCCTCCTAAGGAATTTAGTCCATGTGTAGTGAAATAACTCTGAGAATCAAACTAATACCCAGCAAATGAGCATGACCTGGGAATTTAACTCAAAACTGCGTGACTGCTCTGAACTGAAACAAATGTAGGTGTCATGTCTTCTCTCCTTTGTTGAACTTTGTGCTGGTAACCTGGTAAATGTAAAGAAGGTCTGTCTTCAGGAATAAAAAAAAAGATTTTCTTTTTCTCTTTGCAGGCAATGTTGCATCGCTAATTTGAAAATCAGCATTTTTGTTGACTCAAATGCTATACAGATGAATCCTATCTAACTCTGAGCACAAGTCAAGTTTTCCAAGGTAAATCCTGTGACTGAGAAGCATTAAAAAAGGGAAAGAAAACTTTTACAATTAACCTCAAATGTGCATTCATGTGTAAATACAATCAGGAGACCTGTCTAAATGTGAAATCTTTAGATGTGTTCGAATTTGTTTTATTTTTCTGAATGCAAATGATCATGTGTGCAAAGAATTATTTTAATTAGCATAACTGATATAGTTTCTTTTGTTTAACTTCAATTCACATTGCAGTAAGGGGGGATTTTGTTTCTACTGACATGGGTACAACTCACCTTTTTGGAAATGAAGTACTGTTACTTCAACAATGAGTGCTGCAATTTATAAAAATATTTTGCTGCTGCCCAATAGTCTTGGAGGGGAAGAAAAATCTTTAGACACTCACAACCTGATTCTCACACACTTTTGCACATAAAAATGGAATTACATGTATCAGTACTGAACCCTAACCCAAAAAAAAGTTCTCCAAAGAGACATATCTCATTAATGTATTACCTTTTTAAAGTCACTTTCCCAAACCTCTGCTACACTTTTAACACCATTCCCTTTCCCCGTGGTATCTGCTTAAAAGAGATCAAAGGATTTTTTACAAATTCATATTGATTATGGTGAACTGGTTTACTCAGAAAAATATTCTGAATTGTTTCAGGTTTAAATTTAAAAAAACCAGCATCTTTTTAGCGTTCAAATGGTTTGAACACAGTTCTGAATACTGAATGCACTACTAAGCACTGCAATACTATAGGAAGTTTAACTCACACAGTAGGCTAGTTTATACCCTCTTTCAAAAGTCAAGCAAAGTAAAAGGTGCTGTTTGTGTAACTCTTAGTGGAAGTTCTCCTGCATGCTGCCAAAAGGCAATTTTTACCAAGTTCTTATATTCTACATATAAAGTATGTAGACAGGATGTGTGTAGTATGAAGATGGCTAATCAGAGCTTGCTATGCTATTCTTAGTAGAGTATGCAAAGAAAATGAGATAAAAGTGTGAAGGGCGAGGTTCATGAAGAACCAAAGAGGGGAAGTGCAGTGGGAAGAGGGATAAAAAAATATGTAAGCTCCTATCTGCCCCAAGGAGTCCAACAGTGGGGGACCAAGTGCTCTGCAGTGAGTGTTTGGGTTTAGAAAGGAGATGGCAGAGAATCCTGACTTGCTCAGTGGAAATCTTGACAAAACGTCTGGTCTCAGACTCATTTCTCTGATAGTCGTGCAGATTGCTCCTGTCTAGTTTTCCCTATGCATTCTTTCCCCTGCTTTACTAGGGCCTTGAGAAATAGAAAAGAAGATGTCATCTCAAGCTAATTCTATAAACACTGCTATCAGAAAAGACATTTTAAACTATCGTAAAAAGACTCATTGTGCAACTGAAGTCTTGGAACAAGAGTGGGTTATAGCTCAACCATTGTTAAAGGTTAATGTTCCTATCATTGCATTCCTTTTTCTAGTTCCCATAACCAGGCTGTAATGATAGATAAATATATGAGCTATTTCTTTGTGTTGGCAAAATCACAATTCAGAAAGACATAGTTTCCTAAGTTATTTTTAAACTAATATGCTGGTTTATAGCTAGATGAACAAACCCATCTTTTTTTAAGAGAAAGGAGAAAGACTTTTTATGTTATGTTGCTTTTGCAGAAAGTGAGCGTTTTTGTCTATCAACACAGAGTAGCAGCTTTATGAAGTCAACTCATGAACTGAAAAGGAAACTAATTAAAACAATAACATTAATTTACTGTTGCCAATTGTTAACCAATCTTGTACTTTCCACAATTATTTTTACGGTTGTAAAATAATTTGACTGTCTTTGCCATTGTTTTGTATTGTTACGTTCCTGTAAGTGCTGAATGCTGATTCCAGGGCAGAAATTTTATTTGCTATTAACTGACTGAGCAACAGAGTGTGCACATCTCTCTTCCCAGCTCTTTCAATTTTCCTGCAAGGAGCAAAGTAACGTCTTCTCTATTTTGGTGGATTTCTGTGCTTCTTGATTAGTGCACGAAGAGTACCTTTTATCAGTGAGGCATTCTGATATAATATTATAATTCCTAGGCAACTCTGCAGATTGAGACCTAAAAGTTTTCTTATGACGGGGGAGGGGTAGAGCATCTTAGCCCAGGCTTTCTTTAGAAGTCAGGAGCAAGAATATTTACTATTCACAGTTTAATCAGATTTGGAGAAGCTTCTGAGTTTCCCTAAAATTCCTCTTGCCCAGCACTACTAGTCTGCTCAACCACCTGCAGAGTCTCAGGTGCTTCTGAGCTGGTAGGTCTGAGTGATGGATCTCGTGTGTTGTTCACTCTGTGTTTTACAGGCAATTTTCTGGTGAGTCTTTAGCACAGCTTAGCTGTGCTGTGCTCAGCATCTGTTCAAAAAGCTTGAATACCATTTTACTGCCACTGCTTACAGGTTTTCTGGTTCAGGGACAAACTGAGAGGAGGAAGCAGACCAGTTGCAGCTACCTCCTATTTTTGGAGTCCAATCTACTGGAAATGTTTCTGAACTAAAAGTAATCTCAAACAATTTTTTTTTTTTCCAGGAAAAGAAAGCATCCTCTTAACTCTTTCCTGGCTTGTGGTGGTTTTGAAGGAAAGTAAATAATTCCCTCTTTAACAATCTCAAGGGAAATACCTGTGAAATGTAAGTCAGATGAGATATTTTAATAGCATGACTCCATGGCAGTGGTATATCCTAGTGAACAGAGCCACTCAAACTGGGGCCCCAGATGGTGTCTGAGTAGAAGACTGTGGTTCCCTGCAGAGGTTCAATAATCAGATTGTTCTTTAGAGTGTGTGTTAAATATCCTTAAGCAAGAGATGGATGGGGAACCCTCCTAAGGAAATTCTTATTGAAACATTCTTGGTTTTTTAACACAAGAAGAAATAATGAAGGTCCTTCTGAAATTGCTTTCTGTATATTAGTGGTATATCTGCTAATACTGTTTAGGTAAATTGTTAGGTAATCTTTTAATGAAAAATTTAGCCTTTTTTATTAAAAAAAAAAAAACAACAAACAAACCAAAGCCCCCCAAAAGACTCCAAAAAACAACCAAAGGGAAAGGCAAACATGTATTAACCTTTCAGCAAAGAACAACCGGTGCATCTTTGTGAACAGTGAACCCTTTATTCATTTTCTGAAATTGTTAACTCTGAAATCTAGTAAGCCCTCAAAAAATTATGGGCACTAGCTCTTTGGTTCCTGCTATATTGACCCTGAATGCAAAGAACCAGTAATAAACAATTTTAAACTCTGTTATCATTAAAGTAACCTCCTGCATCTCTTCTTTTGTGCAGATCTACTGTTCACGGTGCTGTGTGTTGGTTGTTTACACAGAGGAGCACATAGTACTGTTTATAAGCCTCATGTGAATATAACTTAATTTTGCCCCTTGTTAGCACTGAAGTAGCAACTCTAATATGTTTTTCAAATTTTACTTTTTCTCTATAGACTGCTTCTAGTCTCCTGTGCAACCCTTCTGTTGTGTCTGACAGAAAACATCAGAGAAAAGAATCTATGGCATTTGAGGAGGAGGTTATTAGGGAGAGCGTGGTGGCAGTAGTTTGGACTAAATATGTTTTAATAGATACAGGGGTACAAAACTGCTGTTTCCATAACTTTTGCCTCTCTTTCAATGATTTGGTAAAGATTTGAATTTCTGATTTTATTCCCAACTGTGGGGTTTACTATATTAAAATTGAACAAACATTATCTGTAGTATTGTTTTATGTGCTGCTGAGACAGATATCACTAAAGGATGAGACAAATGTGTTGTATCTGTACAGCAGGAGAAACACAGGGCAGGGATACCTGCCCTTTAAAAGAGTTTCAGTGACTAGTGCTTATATGGAAAAATTATGTTCTTCTTTTCTTGACTGACACCATGTACTGAGCTCTTTGCAAAACCTAGAAACTCAGCATCACACATTATGTCTGGTTTGCCTTCACTGGGATTATAAAATTAATATGGTTTCAGGTACTAGTTTGGGTGTAACCTCTTCAAAATCTATGCAAATTTTAAGCAATGAAGTAGGCCTATAGATTTTGGCCTCTGATAAAAGACTATGATAATACAGCTAATTACATGCTCGTTTACCCACAATATGCAAGTATTTGTAAGAAAGCAAAAAAAAAAAAATCAGTGACATTGAAAGAGGTCTAAGAGCAGTTTTATTCAAGAGATCTCTTTAGGGTTAAGTAGTATGCTTTTTGTTTACACAAAAAAGCTCTGTTTAATTAAATAGGGTGATATATAGTATACACACTTTGGTTGATGACACATAACATGAAGAATTGGGAGGTTATGCTATATATAATAACCGAGTTTGCTCAAGGCTGTCCCCTGAAGTTTTACTAAAGATGTTTTCAAAGCCTGCACAACTACCAGCTTTCATGAACTCCCTGTAAAATGTCACCCATGCTTATGCAGTACAGTTTATTCCTCCAATTTTTATGGAATATAATGCTAAATACTGAGGTTCTGCAAAAATCAGCATGACTTTATTTTTTGCACATTTTTATTCAGCATAGAAATTAATCTAACTCTGAAGCATTCTTTTTATTAGAAGCAGCAAAATTATAAAGCAATTTTTGCTAAATTGAAAGTTAGTATGTGATTTGCTGGTTTCAGAGTTAGAGATATTATTTTGTTAAATCCAGTTTTTCTTTAGTATTGCTTTAGGTTTTTAAGCTTAGTTGTGACATTTCTGTACAGTAAATTAAATATTTTTCAAAGTTATAAATTTTTAACTTGGACTGGTGTTGAAATTTAAAACTTCAGCATGGAGACACAAATTTTAACTTTTGAATCTTTCACAAAAAATGAATAAGAGCATAATGAATTGTAAGAAAGGACTGCATTTTTTTTCACTAGGTATTCTAATTAGATTTTTGCAACCCCCAAAACTATTTCTAAAAACATATTTTGCAATCCGTTCCACTCCCTCTGAAAGCACAGTGCTTTAAATAAAAACAGTTCAATTTGTCTTAAAGAAGTAAACACTCAAAATCTTGCAACAAAGGAAATTTTGACAGCCATTTTTAAACTACTGCATCTGATCAGACTATCACATTAAAAATATGAAACATGATTTGTAAGAGGATATGAACAACTTTGGGTGGATTTTTTTAATACATTCATCACATTTCCGTATGAAAAGGAAAATGTCTTTTTGAGAAAGTAATTTTTATTTCATAGTATTAAAAATAGTAAGCCCTGACCCTCCTTTTACACTTAGGTATTACTAAGTAATACTTTTTTGAAATATACATATGGTAGTCCTTCAAGTTCAAGGGAACTACCCCTGCCTTGGAATCAGTAAGAATATTCATTTTAATTTATCTGAATTATCTTCAGTGTTTGAGGATTTAGGATAAAAAAAAAAAAAAGTCTATTATTTCCAAAAGAGGGACAACATTTGTTGTGATATTCATTGATAGGATAAATTATCTTTTATTAAATATGACATAATATGTTTACCTGTAAAGATTTAGTTCAGAGACATGAAAAAAATTAAACAGAGAGAAACTGATAACCCAGAGCCTCCACACATCTTAATTTTTCAGCAAGACTTTATGGTAGCCCCTGAAATTTTTCCATCTTGTTCTTCTGTTTTAAAACAGGCTTTGCACAGATCGAACCCCAGAATTTTCATTGTGAGAAACTGCAGCATTTCAAACCAGATTTTTGTTTGGCACAGGTAGTCTAGATGTCTTTTACATAGGAATTTCAGTCCAGAGGCACTGGATAATTCCAGGTAAGCATCCAGGATGGCCACCATGCTCTTACTGAAATGGTTTTGCTGGTCCCTCAGCACCCTTCCACTGAGTGCTGATTCCTCTCTGCCTTCTGTGCACTGGAAAACGTTGACGGTTCGATCATATTTGGGTTGTTTTGACATTTGATTATCACCTATGACTAGTGTGAAAAAACCTATCTTGCTGTGCTCGTGCAGCTCTATCTTATGGTGGAGCTTTGCAGATCTGCAGACTGATCTGTATGTGCACTCAGACTCTGTACACTTAGAAGGCTCTCACAGATTTAGTTGCCTTGCCAACAACTTTTGTTCAGTAAAATTGGCCGGCTCTTCCCAGCCTAGGAAAGAGAAGGCAAGGCCAGAGTTGGTCCTTACTGGAAAGGGAGAGTGCAGCCCTGCTAAATTGGTGAAGACTTTTCCCTAGCTCTTAAGTGGGACTTAAGCTGGATGCTGCAGTGCAGTTGTGAAGAATGTTGCTCTGCAACCTGAAAGATTGATTAGGGAACTTAGACAAAAACAAACCCATCCTTCCCTTTCTTCCCTCCTCTCTCTTTTCCCAGCCCTTCACTCGAACAACCTCCTGTAACAAAAAAATATTACTTAAAAATGTGTGACACATTCTGAGGAAGATTGCTGGACCTAATTTCCTTTCTGTTTTTCCTTGCCTCCCTATATAACCTTCAATGTCACAGCTCAGAAGCTTTCTTTGGCAAGAGGAGAGGGTTGTGTCAAGAACAGAGACAGCCAGTGATATGCTTTAGTGTATCATGATATAAATGCAAACACATGCCTTGGGTACTGGGCGAGGGAACATCGAGGAATTGCTGGGGGGAGAGAACAGGATGAATGTGGCCCATGAGAAATGCCACTGTAGGATATAGTGGTCCATGGTCCATGTATTGGTCACATCATGAATATTTTTTCTTACAACTGATTTTGTTGCACATATAAAGCTGTTTTTGTAGTAATAGACCACGCAAAGATGGCTGGTGATGAATGTGTCTGTCTCTTACCTGTAAAGCAGATTCAAGTAACAAGAAGTGATTGTCCTGCTCTGCTCTGCAGAATTTTGAATACTGTGGCAGTTTTGGGCACCACAATATAAGAATGATGTTAAACCATTAGAGAGTGACCAAAGGAGGGCAATGAAGATGGTGAGGGGACTTGAGGGGAACCTGTATGAGGAGTGGCTGAGGGCACTTGATCTGTTCAGCCTGGAGAGAAGGAGACTGAGGGAAGACTTCATTGCAGTTACAACTTCCTCAGGAGAGGCAGACACTGATCTCTTCTCTGTGGTGACCAGTGACAGGACCTGAGAGAGTGGCCTGAGGTTGTGACAGGGAGATTCAGGTTATATACTAGATAAAGGTTCTTCACCCAGAGGGTGGTTGGGCTCTCTAACAGGCTCCCCAGAGAAGTGGTCACAGCACCAGGACTGGCAGAGTTCAAGAAGAATTTGGATGACACTCTCAGGCACATGGTGTGACTCTTGGGGATGGTCCTGTGCAGGGCTAAGAGTTGGACTTGATGATCCTTGTGGGTCCCTTCCAACTCAGCATATTCTGTGATTCTGTGAAATGGCTGCCTTGAAAGTGTAGTCAGTGCCCCATTATCACTCTTTGGGTGTTCCCATTTGCAGTGCAATCCTCTCAGCATCACCTTCATCCCTGTATGATGTCAATAGTTGTTAGATCCCGTCAAACATCACAAACAGCAATGACTCATGCTGAGGCAGATGTAATTAATTACAGTTGCATTTTTTGTGCTAATACTGATGTTTTTTGCTCCTTATGTAAAAGAAACAGGGAAGAAGGGAAAGGGACAGCATTCTCCTTTCTAGTAGCAACGTTATAAAGTGTTTGTAGCTTTCAAAATAAATGACTGTTCTTTTCCAATTTTTTTTAAGGGGGGAAAAATATCCTGCTGAGATGCAATCTTAAGCAAAGTACAAGAAGTTCCCAAAGGATGCTGAACATGAACAAAAACATTTCCAGCATTCTTATAATAATACTGTGTTTACTTTGTCAATTAATGATTCATTACCCAAAACAGCTTGTGCATTACAAATGGCTCTGCACTGTATTTATGGAGCTGCAAACTGTAAAAGGCAAAGATGGCTTCACTTTTCTTGCAGCCATTTTTTATCTGAATAGCAGAAAACAGACTTTTAGAGAGAGTTAGTATATTATGTGTTTGTTTACTTAGTCTTTCTTCTAGTGTCTTTGATGAGGAGCTCATATCCTATCAAGTTTACCACACTAGAAACGAACAGGTCTGGGTTATCTTTATTTTCCTTTACAAAGCGACAGTAGGAATGTAGGCAGGACTTACAGACTGGATATACAGCCAGGAGTTAGTCCCCTAAGTCTGGGAGTATCAGGTAGAGGATTTCTAGTCCTGTTTATTTCTTCAGATTTAAAGAGACCCATAACATGGCCTCTACCACTGCCACTGCTCCTGGGTCTGAGAGACACCTGGGCCACAAATTACCTCTATTTCCCCTTCAAGAAGACATGTTGCCCCATTACCACCACGGGCAGAGGAGCAGTGTGAGCCCATGACTGCAGTGTGCCCAGAAGCTGAAGGTACAGAGGCAATGGGTTTCCAAGAGCCATCACAAGTTGGTCATGCAATTACTGCAGGATAGGAAAGAGGTCAGACCAAGCATTCAGCTGGCGTAAATCAGTCCAGCTTGTCACTGACTTTAGTGGAACTGGTTGATTTATATCCGTTGAGAATCTGACCTGTCACAGACAGAGATGGAAAATGTAGCACAGTTGGATTCAGTGGGAGTTGTGCTCCCCTGTCACGTGTGTAATATAACTGAGTTCCTGCAGCTGTGGGAGCTGCATCTCGGATTTCCCCACTCTGGTGGTGTTCTTCAAATTATGGCAGAGCTCTTCAGTCACAGAACATTTTTGTTTTATGTTATTGCCATTAGGCCATCTGAGCTTGGCTAAACATGTGGTTGTAACTTTATTAGACTTCTCCTAAAATTAATTTCACCCTTGATGGCTTTCACCTTGATAAATTGCATCATAAATGGACATAGGTGAAAGCTGGAATCTTCTTAGATTAGTCTAAAATGACAGATTTAATGGTTTTATTTTACATATAATAGTTACAGAATTTGATCCAAAGCCCAACATGGAGAAACTCTCTTGTCTTCAAAAGACCATATTAAACAGACATTGCCATTGCTGGTGCCAAAAGATTCAAGTTGTTTATTTGCAGTCTTATCTTCAGAACAGTTTGTTAGACACAAATCCACAGAGGGATTTGCTCAAAAAGCCTCAGATATTCAACTCTTCCAAGAGAGTCCAAGGTGCACAGACTCCATGTCTAGCATCCAAAGGCAGAGTCAGTACTTCATGAAAAGAAAAACAACCAGGGCTTTTCGTATCAGCAGGTAGAGAGGATAAAGGGCAGCAAATATCTTGTATCTGAAAAGGAGAGGAAGTACACTGTGCTCAGCATCACTAGACTATACTGCTCTCCACTTGGGATTCATGTAATTGAGCTCACTTGAGAGTTGTGAGACATAAGAGCTTTGGCTCCCCTTAGAAGCTATTATTGCTTTAAAAATAAACCTGGCATTTCCTGATTGTGCAAAATTTGCATATTTCTTGAATATTAGTGTATCAACACAGAGATATTAATCAGTAGTATCAGATAGTGTCTGCAAAATCATCTTTGCCTCCCAGAATTTTTTTTATTCTTATCATTATCAGTTTTTATGAACATTATGTATCTTGTGAATGTTAGCTAACTAGGCTGATATAAATCTTTGAGCTGTGAGAACTGAAAAGATACTTGCAAGCAATTGTGCAATAACTATATTAAAATAAAACAAGTTGGGTCCAAAGTCTAGACATTTGCCTTTTAGCTATATGATTCTTATCTCTGTCATACAGTTTCTCCATGGAGATGGTCAGTCCCCACAGAAGAAAAGATAAAAGGTCAGCAGCAGCGTTGGCCAAACAGTACAGTTTCAACTGGCATAGTATAATTTTTCCTTATTGAGTTAATTAAAAGTGTAAAGCCAAATTAAGCATTATTTTCTCTGATAAGCCTTCTATATGTTCCAGTAGTAGCTCTTCTGCTCTTCGAAAAGCCCAGGTCTGGATCCAACACCTTTTGGAAAACAGTAAAATGAGGCTAATTTCCAGCTGAGCAAAAGTTGGACTCAGATATGGAAACTCAAGAAGGACTTTACTCTGCAGGTCAGGATTCCAGAAGAATTTCAAGGTATCACAGGCGAGTCCATGCTCTCCAACTGGTTCCACACATCCTTCGTCAGGGAATGCTCTTTTCAGGATTTTCCGGAACTTACAGATGTTTCACCACTGTGTCGTTTCAGGGCATGGCATTACTGTTTCCTTCCTGGAAAGAACATATGGGGAGTTAGATGGAGATAAGGCCATGCAAACTTGAGATCCTCTTTTGAATGGCTTCTTTTGTGAGTATACTGTGTATCTTTGCAGACTAGTGCTGGGAGCCTTTAATTTCCCCTGCAGAATTTGACTCAGTGACTTGAACTAAGGGCTTTGCATGAATTAACACACAATGGGAGTAAGTAAAGAATACCTACAGGTACAGAAAACTGCTCAAGAAATAATCTTACGTAGAACTGAAAGGATGCTGTGGCTTCAGAGCATGTTCAGTTTGCAGTTACATTAGCAGTCCTACAGAACCACTGGGTGTTGTCACATAAGAGAGGTTATGAGAATTTGGACTCCTAAGCAGATTTTACAGCTATTAAGTGATATATTGTGATTTGCTTTGGATTCTGTAGAGGAGCTTTTGTCCTCCGAACATACAGTGGAGGAAAGAGAAAAAATAATTATCTTTTTGGAGAAAACAGATCAAGATTGCAGGGTTGGTACCAATCCTAAGTCTGATGGGATACAATTGTCTGTTTTCCCTAAATGCTTCTCTGTGTTTCCATTCTGTTTTGATTTATGAAGAAAACTTATGGAAGTTTCATTGTATGGCACTGGAAACTAGACAACCTCAGAATACAGGTGATCTCTTGTTTATTTAATGTTAGGCAAGCAGACAGAATGGTGGAGAATTCCTGTGCTTACATCTTTCTTTCCAAAATCCTGTTAGATGGCCAACTCAGATGCTTTTGTAAACCTGGACTAGTGCCTTCATTTAGACTGTCTAGGTAAGTTTGTATTGCATTCATCAATGTCATAGTACTCCAGCCATGTATTTGATATTTTTTTTCTTTTAACTTGAAAGCATATTTATAAAGTGTATTATTTTTATTTAATGGTTCCTCCTTTTGGAAACTCTGGATAACCATTAATGTATGGGCACTACTGATGACTCTTTTCTACTAAGCATTTACACTTTCAACACTGGAAATAGTTTGTTTAAAGCAAAAGCAGTTTTATCTACCTGAGCTGCAGACAATTCTCTTTATCTTTTCTTTTTTGAGGGGGAATTGGCAATAATTCTTAAGAACAAGTATTTTCATATATAATAAGAAAGACTATGATCAGAGAATGGTTGGAGAATTGCTCACAGCACCTAACAAAGATAACTCAGAGGGTGTTCATTATTAGGTAATAGGTAAATTTGCATGATACTTGGAGGCAAAAAGGAAATGCTTGAGATGTGGTAGAATTATTGCCTGTTGATATGTAAAATGAGTAACTGGTTCACATGGGTTCTTATGAATTGACAAATTCAATAATAACATATTTTCACTGTTTCCACAAGTTTTGCTGTTTTGAGAACAGAAGAGATTTCAATTTGCTCAAGCATAACCACTATATGTTTTTACAACCAAGTTCACGATTCCCAGCTCAGTTTGCTCCCTACTTTATCAATTCCCTCCCACCACGATTTCTTGTTGCAAACAGAGAGTCAAGACCTATGAATAAATCCCCTGCTGTCACCTCAGACATGCTGTTTTGAGGTTGTTTTCTAGCTTATTTCCATGTTGACATCTCACAGTCATGATTCTCTCTCCAACCTCTAATGTTATTTCTGAGCATTTTTTCTTGAACTGCTTGAGACTGTTGACAGGAACCACTTACTGAAGAGCTCTACTGACACCACTCATAATGCCAGAATCAAAAAGACAGAGGATCATATCTTTATAAACTGAAATATTTGAATCAGTAAGAATATTCCTTGTCTTCTGGAACCACATGATTTCACCCTAAATTGCTTCTCTAGCACTGAGTGAAATAGCAATCGAAGTTATTTCTTCTTGGACAGTTCTTTTTTTGCAATTAGTTTAGGTGGGAATTGAGGCTATTACCATCTCTTGGAATGTTTCTCTCTCTGTTAGATCTCCTTCTCCCAAATTGCTCATCTAGTGTGTTTATAATCACAATTAGTCTCCCACAGGGGTTTTCTTTTGGATGTCTTTTTAAAGAAGGCGATTTATGAGGTTACCCTTTTAAAGTAATGAGAATGTGCTTTATTGCAGGACAGACATGGTTCAGCCTCTCTCACAACACTAACTCAAAGTGTTGGACCCAATCTTTTCAGGGGGTTTTATTTAGGAAAGTTTGCATGGAGCTGTGTTCTGTCTAGTATTCACACAGGTGTGTGAATACAAGCAGAAAAAGTGAGTGCCAGCCCAAACATCCTAAGCACCTCCTGACACAACCTCAAGAGAGAGAAATAAAATTTGAAGTTTTGAACTATAATAATTTAATAACCCACCACTTCTAAGATTGGCACTTGACTGCTTGCATCCACTGATACTGGCAGACGAGGGACTTGGCACCCGAAACATTCAAAATCCTTCTCCTTGAAGTTCACAGTGTCAGTGCTATGCTTGGATAAAAATTTTTGTTTTAAATTTCATACCTGCCCTCCAGAATTGGGCCTGTTAGCATCTGAGGTTTTGGATTCAGGCTTTTTGCTAGTGGATGCATTCTCTCCCTTTATAGACCCTGTAGAGTACTACAATTAAACAACCTGAGCTGTTTCTGTGCTCTAACATTTTCCTAATCTCGATCCTGGACTAAAAAACATGAAGAAGTAGCATACTTCAAACCCACTAGAAAATAACTTTCGACATATGATAGTTAAAGCTTAAGCTAGTTCCTATCTTATCCCTCTGTGTATTTATAATCCCTCTTGAATTCCAGCACATTTTGTTTTGCCATTTTTCTCAAGAGTTACCAAGACTAATATGAGTAGTTTCAATCTACTCCAAAACTTTGATACAAAATAAAATACACCAAAGATTTAAATGATATAAACAGCTATGTAGTGAATACTTAACTGTATCATGGCAGGAGAGCTCAGGGACTCAGTTTCAAAATGGAATTTTCTTCATTTTCCCTATCTGTTATAATGCATTTATTCAAAGTGGTTATGATTCTAAACCATGAAACATAAAGCACTGAATGTACAAGGCATCCTTAAATGATTTATTTTGATACTTAAGAGATGTATAACAAACAAACTGGGGCTTTTTTTGATAGGTCACCCTCCTGCAGGAGCTCTTCTAGCAGAGCAAGTGCCTTTATGGCACAGCCCCTTTGGTGTCCCCGTGGTAGCCTGTGTGGGAGATCCCACCACATTTAGCTCTGTTCAGGCTTAAAACTGAAATCAGCCTCACCATGTTTACACTGGGGAAGACCAGCAGCTGCCCTGGTAGTAAAAGGTTGTCTGAAACAATTGGTAGTTTTACAAGATGAACCAGTACTTTTTTTCCCTTCCACACCCCACCCCCCCGGCCTTCTTTCATTGCTTAATCTTGCAAGCCCATTCCAGCAAAACACAGGCTCACTTGCCACTTAGCCAACACAAGCAGTGCTGTTTCCTGTTCATTGCTTACCATATTCCCTGCTTTTGGAGAGCTGGCAATTCCAATATGTCAGAGGGAAGCAGCTGCTGCCCCGAAGTGCCTGTGGGAGGGCGCCTGCTTTTTTTGGTTCTTCATCTCCTCCGATCAGTGAGTGCCTGGTCTGCCTTCCACAACATCTGAGACCTGCACGTCCTTTGCAGCATTGCACCACATAGACTAGAAAGGTTGAATTGTGCAAACAATTCTCTGATAAAATCCCCGAGTTGTCTCTCTCCCTTTGGAGACCTTCTCCTGTGGGAAGACAGGGAGCTGTGCCCAGATGTCCTGATGGACATATTTTGAAAGTATTTCCAGGCAAGGCTGAATCGACGCTTGTGGACGGCCCTGCTTTAAATGCATTTTAACCTTGTGCAAAACTAAGCCACAGTGTAAATGTCTTCAGATTAAAAGTCTTCTTAAGAAAATTGCTTGGATATTACGTTGGGAAGTACTCACAACCCTCAACTTGGATCTTGTGCACCTATGTCTAAGGCACTATGTCCTACTTAGAACCCACCCTCGTAAAAGAGACAGTGAGAAACTGGAGCAGTTTAAACAGTGACATCAACTGTGTTTTGAGCAGAATGTTGGGCCAGATGGCCTCCATAGGTCCCTTGGCCTTATATTATTCTGTGGAGCATTGATCCTCTCAATTTTGTGTTACTGATGTTTTCAATGTGAGTGTCAGGCTGTTCCTAAATTACTGTACTTTATGTGTATGGAGAAAAACAAAAGCACACGGCCTATTGCTGCAGAAATTACTGTGGGAAAAAGGATTTAGGCATGTGATTGCAAATGGTTGTACTTTTTCACTAAAAAAGGAATCAGCAGTAGCATAAGCTCTACTATCATCTGCGTTCTTTATCTTGTCCTTAAGTCACAGAGGTTTGTATGTATACAAATTAAGGACACACTATACAATGGAAGAATCATTTATTTTTAAGTCTCCAGTTGATTGATAGTGCAAATAAAAGAATTTCTAAAATGAAGAAATGCAGTCCTAATTTCCTGAGTTATGCGCTTACCTTTTTGTAATTTATTATTGAATTGAGATGTTTAGATTGCATTTTTTTTACTGTCATATTGCAGTTATGCCTGGTTATTTTGATTTAAGTTTTTTTTAACTATTTGTTTAAAGAACTTTGGAACTACAGTAATTTATTTTTTTTGTCAAATTTCATATGAGTTTATTTAACTCTATCTTGCAATGTTATTGCTGCACACCGTGAAAAATTGCAGTCATCAAAATTGGTTTAGGAGGCCAATGTATGTGTCAATATTACATTTTTTTTTTCCATTCTACAGAATTGTAGGATAAAATGTCTTTCTAATTGCACAGTCCTTTCCCTTTAGGACCGATTACAAAAAGGAGGGCTCTTCCAAAGTACTTATTATGGTTGTTTCTTATTTCTGTTACAATTGTCTGAGGCCCCAGTCAAAACCATAGTCATGTTATTCTAGGCATTAGTTTAATACATAGAAGCAGTTCTTGCTCAGTGAACTCATATTTAAGAGGCAATGCAAATAGATAGAAGAAAATATATAATCCATTCCTTTACAGGCATCTTGAACTTTATCTTCAGTGCAAAAAGGCAGCACAAAATGTGTTCATAAAACAAGACTGCTAACTGAAATTAAAATTTGAGTGAATCGATGGAGCAAAAGTCATAGTTATCTGAAAAGATGTAGCTACCATGGTGGACATGAGATTAGCAAGCATAAAATGTGCTGCCTAGAATTCTACTTTGACCAAAATTACTTGACATAAAAATATCATCTTTCTAATCTTCCCTACCATCCGCTGTTGCTGATACCTCAGCAAAGGGTTTTAGTGTTGCTTATGAGGCTTTTTGTAGTGAGAAAGAATGAACTCCTGCCTCGAATTCTGATTCAATGAGAGGCAAACTAAATGTAAATTGTCATCACAAAAAGTTAGATGTGTCTTTGTTAAGGTCTTCCTTATCCTGTGAAAAGATACTGCCTGGCTTTGGTCTATATCTTTATGAAAATGACCATTTGTTTGAAAAATGCAATTAAGAAGATCAATTAATCTCTTATTTGCTTTCCCTCTCCAATTGATTTTAACCACACCTCCATGTGTAATAGGTCTAGTTAATTGTCATCTGCAAAGTTAAATATTTATTTTGACACCAGCTGTTAAGATAAGAGAGGATACCTTCCACCAAAAACTCATGTTCAAAACTAACTTTCTCATATAACAGAAAAAAAACCAAATTCATTATTCACATTTCAGTTGGATTATAGGTGTTTATAATTTATTCTATTTCTATTCCATCCTTTTATTGTTCCAATGGGGTGCTCTTCATTGCTATTGCTGACCCACTTCCAATAGTGCATTAAGCTATGTGATTAACATCTGTCACATGTCGTTTGTACTCTCATCTTCTCCCCAGGGATGTAAGTGTGTGCAGTGAAGTGTCCTGTTAATTTGTTATTTTAAATATGCATGTTGCTGTGTATTTATTAATGAAGGCAAGGTCAGAAAAATAGACCTTATGTGTGGACCAAAAAAGAGTAGGTTCGTGATGCATTTTTTCCTCAGTCCTGATGTCAAATAATAGTATTGTGAGTAAAATTAACACAGAGACTTCATTTTATAGGGGTAATATGATGTCACATGTTCTTTTTACAGCTTCTGTCACTGTTTTGTTTTGCTACATTTGTTCTTACAGAATGCACGTTTGCTTACCAGTGAATTATCCTCAGTCCAAAATGCTTTTTGGATCATAGATTATATTTATCTCCAGGAGCAACGCTGAAGATATCATAAGCATGTATATGTATGGTACTATCTACCAGTATTTTAACCTTAGAAGAATTAGTACTGCCAGTAAAAACCAGTCCTTCATCAAGAAGTGATGGGCACAGTTTTACAGGGGTTTAATTTTTACTTTATTTTTCTCATTTGTGGTTTCTGAAGTGGTTCCTTGTGCAACTTGTCTTTGCTTTCCTTGCTCATTTTTTGGTCCACTTTATTTCTGGTCATCTTGGCCTATGCAAAAGCTAAAAGCTGTGAGCCATTAGCTTTTAAAAATGTGAAAACTTGTTTTTGTAGTTATTGGGCTGTTTCAGACTAAAGTTTTGGAAACAGCTGGGCGGCTAATCAGTAACTTTCTGAGAAATACTAATTAATGAAAAATTTAGTGGTCTGGATTGCTTTTAGAGCAAGAGGCTTGCTCCTTGTCAGGTTTCTATATCCACTGGATGTTTGCTTTGTTATCCTAAGAGCACTTTCTAAATGGAAAAAGGAAAGTTTGCAAAAGAATGCACGATAACAGAAAATGAGAAGATTATAAATATGAACTCTGGCTCTCTTAAGCGGAATGGCTAAACTTTTGGGGCCAGGATTTCATCCTGAAGGTTTCTGATAATGTTTTTTCAAGCTACAGAATACAAGTGTGAGGAAATACTATTACCAATGCTATACAAAAGTGGAGGATGCCAAGAACTACAGTGTATTTTATGTCACAATGTTTTCTCTGTGTCACTGAGAGTCACCATCACCAGACTTCCCACATGGGACTGATTGTCACTCAACTCTTTGAAACAATCATGATTGCGAAATTTGGCATATCAGGTTTCAGTACTGCCACTTGCATCCCTTCTCCTTCCCTCTTTGTTGCCTGGTCTAATGTAATTCTTCATTTTGTTCTGGTTTTGCCCAGACTAACCCAAAAACTGCAAAAATATCCATTAGCTTTGATTCGGGTTCACTAGGTTTTCAAAGCTTAGCAACCTGATAGAACAGTTCCTATTTCAAGTTACATTTTTCAAATAAAATAAGACCTCTGAGCCACGTTGGTATAGCAAGGATAGCTAAGATTGCAACAGAGAGAAGACCTGGATACAGAAGAGACTATTTGCTCCACAAAATCCATTTCAAGGTTTACCAGACTAGGCTGAGAAGCTGTCATTCATTAAGCTGCTCTAACAGGATACCTTTGAGTGACCATATCCTCAGGCAGAGAGACCCAAGATTAAACTGTTCTGTCAGAAGTAAAGCAAGACAGAAGATGGCCGTAAAATTGGACAAGAATTTTCAAAACTGAAGAGAAAATTCAATTCCTGATGTTAAGCTGAAAGACTGCCAAAACTTCAAGAGCACACTTGAATTAATCTTTCTCTCCTGTATCAGATGCTTAGGAGTCCAGAATGAAAGGTCTATTTTGTGCCACAAGCTCTTTTCAGTCTGCTCCTAGGATTCAGCTCCTGCTTCTGGAACCTCTTATACTCTATGGCAGTGGGAGATGACAGAAGAAGTCTTTCACTTCCAGAAACTAAGTACCACAGATACCTGGCCTACCCAAAAATCCCAGGCCTCTGTGATCTGGGTGCTGGGCCTTTGGCCTCTGTGTAAGGTACTTAATCACTGAGCCAACAGGAACTTTGTGACTACACCTAACAGTGAGCATGAGTTACTGAAGTTGCCATTCTTCCTGTCGAATATTATTATAGGGGTAATTTCTCATGTAGTTAATTATGTCTAATGTCAAATTAGAATTTGCCAGTGTTGATTATAATTGACTGTGTTTTGCTGCACACGGAAATTCTTAATGCTGCGTTGTTTAAATCATAGTTCTGGATTAGCAGTTCAGAAGGATTCTTTGGAGTGAAGAACTGACAACTGTAATTGTGCAATGGACTAATTGAAGCAGGCTAAGCAATTAAGGAATTCTATTTATAGCCAGAAAACATTTCCAACTCTTCTTCCTATCCTCCTCTTTTGTTACCTTATGTACAAGGGAAAGAAATAACGCAGTTTATATTCCCATAGTTTCACCAGAAACGATGAATGTGTTGTGTAAAGGTAGACCCAGTGGGCAGCACTGAGGTCTGAATTAGACATATGTCAAAATGTGGGTTTGATGGCCAAGTCAGGGCCAGGGACAGATTCTGATTTGTGTGAGTCAAAGCACTTGGCAAATGTCTTGATGAAATTTCTCATCTTAAATGGAGTCCTGTTCTTATGCTCATCTTCTGGGACAGTGCTCCTCTTGAGCAATGTGGGTCAGCTGCTCCCTTGTGAAAGTTTCATCACTCATCTTGGTCTCAGAAAAGTGACAGACTGTTCCTTCAAGATTTTGGCAACAGCTGAACCTCACTGGAAGAGGGGCCTCTGCATTGTTTGCACAGGGGCTGGGGCCAAACCCATGAATCTGGTTTATGATTCAGGGGTTGGAGTCTGAATAATCTGCAGGAATTTGTACTTGGAGTTCTGGTTTCGGCCTATTGTAACTCCTCTCTTGTTTTTATTTCTTATATATTGATGAGGTATTTGAGCAGTATAAATCACAAGGAATCAAAAAATATATGACCCAGCCTGGGGCAAAGAGCATGGGGTTTGCTTTGTCCTCTGACTCCTACCTATCCCTTGCCCTCTGTTTTGTGATCCTGAGAAGATAGGGTCCATTTTTCATGGGAGAGGAGATGATTATCACTAATGCAGAGAGGCATAAGAGATTGGAATGAAAGAACCAAGGTCATAGTCCATGGCAATCAGGCGAAATAAAATTTTGGTTGCTATAAAGATGGTAACTCTTTAGCAGTAAGGAATTAGTTCTTGCAATTTTTATGTGGCACTTTTGTGTCAGAGCAGGGTGCATAGCAGCAAAAAGCACTGTGATATCTCTCATGTTCCATTTCTTTGACATATTTTAATCATTGTTCATAATTATACCAAAGGTCTTCTCTTGGATTTCTCTTCCCACAAGAGATGACATAATTTCTTTGCTGCATAATTTCTATTTGATATTGGTATTTTCTTTCGAAAGTTAAAAATTACTTTTCTCGTTGTAGAAGCAAATTCCCTTGCATTTTATTTCATACTGCAATTGAAGTTCTTTTAATTGGAAAGACTTTTAAAGGACTGAGGTGCTAGTAAGACTTAAAAATTATTCACTTTTAACTCAATTTTACCTCACTAATAGGTTAGCATTAGTTTCCAAACACGTATGTCCCTTTCTAAGTTCTTAGGTTACACATTAAGCACAACAAGTATTATGGTCAATTGCCAGCAGTCCAGATAAGATCAGATAAGATCTGCTATTTCCAAAATGACATGAAAACAACCCTTCTTAATCCTCTAAAATTCAAGAAAAAAAATAAACAAAAACTCTGAGGTATTTCTATTTGTCTAGAGGTAAGCCCAAGAATTTCTTTTTCTACAGTAAAACCTTCTGCTGTTGCTATTACATTAACATTTAGGGACTAATCAAGGACAAGGCCCCACAGATGATTTCCTACAATCCTACTAGAGATGGTGGGAAGCAATCTGGCAAGTTATTTCCTCACTGTGGTCTACCATTTTGACAAACCTTCAATAGGAAAGCTGATTTACATCTTCTTATACTAAGTGTCTTTCTAGGCTTTATGGCCCTAAATGTGCCACCAACTCCTTCATCAGCTGGTTTTCCGGGCTTCCTTGGTGAGTAGCTACAAACCCAATGCCACCAAGTTTTGAGCCTTTCACCCTTCTGCAAACATTTTCTGCTTTGCAGAACAATCAGTTATTTGTGTTGGCTCTCACTGCAAAGAGATAGGCATGAAACAGAAGTACTGCTGTTCCTGTGAGAAGGACAGAGCTAGTTTGTTGCCTCAATAAAGAGGAGCCAAAGGCTTGGAGAGCCTTCAGGGGGCGCAGGAGGCTGCCTGTGTGCCAGGTGGGCTTGCTGGGGAGGCAGCCCTGTGCCCCCAAGGTGCAGAGCAGACCCAGGTCCTCCCACTCTCTGTTTGCAGGGCAGCAGCAGCCGTGGTGTTCCAGGAGGACCCTGTCTCTGTGCCATTGATCACACTGCTGACGGTAAGACAGGCTCCTTTGCTGCACACACTCAATACCCACTTTCCAGGTCATGAGAAGTGTGTGGATGAGCTCTAGACATAAGTCCCCACCCTCAATACAGCTGAGAGGTTTCTGGGAGAAAGCCTTTGTGAGGGATCTGAGTGGCAGTTCACCTAGAACTTGATATAGCATTGATGGGAACATGCTGAGGAGTGTGCCTTAAGTCAGACAGTGTTGTGGGAATCTTAATCACGAGGACATTGTGTTATCTTGGAGCTAACAAGACAGGCAATCCCCTACAAAAAATAACTGTTAAGCCAATATATTTACCATTATACTGCCACTGTGGGCCTGCTGTGCTTAAGAGCAAAATCATAATCTTGCTGAAGGCTCCTTTATTGCCTACACCATTTTTCATTGTTCAGAGATTCCAGTTTCTCAAATGAAAATTAGGGAACGTCATTCCCTTTATTGCTGAGATGTGCTTTGTTGCTAAGCATTTTAACTGAAGTGCTTTGAGGCTAAGATCAAGACAAAGCATTTCAGTGTCATCTCTTTGCTAAATCAATTCTCTGATGTTTATGTTTGCAGCAAAAAGGACCTAACCACTGAATCAGCCTGAATATGTATTAAGATGACTCAGGCTGAAGAACTATGAATGCTGCCTTTGAAAACTGTAATATGATCTTCATCTGCCAACATACCACAACATTAGGAGCTTAACATCACGCTGAAGGACACGAGAAACAAGGGTTATATGGATTTAAAGATGTTGAGTTCATCTAGATAGAAAAACTCCATGCAGCTCTACAGGTTGGAGGACAATGCAGCTTTGGAAAAAAAAAAAAGAGACCTGTGGGTCCTAGTGGACAACAAACTGAACAGGAATCAGCAGTGTGCTCTTGCAAAAAAAGAAGGTTAAACAAATACTGGGTTGTATTGGTGAGAGTGGAAGCAGGTTGAGGAAAGGGAATCTTCCCCTCTATTGCTCTAATCACTGCGATAACAACTTTATTTTATAAAAGTCAGAAATCAATAAAATGCCTTACTGACTGTTAGCAAGGAAGATCCTTAGAGAAGTCTTACCACCATACAGAGACATTCAAAAATATCAAGCAACTACTGTCCAACTCCACATTCACCCATTACAATGAAAAGAGGCTGTTGCTGATTATGAGCTATGCACCTTTTTGTGGTTTTGGAGAGATTCTCAGCTGTTCATTAAGAGATGGAATTGAAGCACCTTTTTCTTTCTCCAGAAGAATGCTGACACCAACAGAAAAAAGTATGAATTGATTAAGGGCTTGCCACTCCTAAGGATTTGCTTCAAAGACAGGCCAACAGCTTCAGTCATATTGCTGTGCATGCAGTGATGGAGCTGCTTGTAAGCAGTAATTGAGTGTTACACTAAGTGCTTATGATCACACAACTTTTTGTGAGCCAGAAAAATAGATTGCAAATGCCAGTGGGTGGAGATGACAACCATTGCATATGCCAGATTGTGCTCCTCCACCTGCAGCTGAATTCTCAGTGCTGGAATTCCTCCCGTGCCTTTTCAAGCCAACCATGTCATGAAAATGGCTGCCAACGATTTATCCAGAGCTTGGAATGAGTCCTTGGCTGGATGGGGAGGAAGAGGTTGGCCAACAGAATAAATGAATAGAGTTGAAATAATTTTTAACCCAGCAATTTGATCTGTCTGCTTACGAAGAAAAACTTTTGCTTTGCTATTCCTGCAGGAAATCATCAGATTATTTTTGTTTTAGTTACATTATCTGTAGCAAATTCGGATGTACTGCTCCTAAAAAGATTGACCAGATGTTACACGTGATGCTCTGGAATCAATGCTATGATGGACACAGTTGAATGTGTCAGCCACCAATAAGCACAGTGTTTCCCTAGGATATGGTCAAGGATCAAATTCACTGCCCTGTCCTTTTGAAAGAATTTCTGAGTGTCATAGGTTTCTATACAAAATGGCTTGAACTGATTTTTATTGTTACTGTGAACATTCATTTCGACAGCCTCAGCTCTTTCACAGCTATTTGCACGTCACACTTACTAAATCTGTTGTATTTGATGCCAAAACTGCCTTCAATTCTGGTAAGTTACAGTGTTTTCCCCAAAGCAACCTGGTTTGAACTGTTACTACGGCATCATGCCTTTTCCAGGGAAGCAGTAGGATCAAATGGCTCAGTCAGAGATGTTTAAAAAGGATTACAATAGGCTTACTCCCCATTAGTCAGCACACTTACTCCTATCCAACTACTGGAGTGAGCCCAGATGAGCTAAACTTGGGACAGGTCAAGCTAAAAACCACTTCTGTCAGTTCTTCCTGTGTTAAAATTGTGACACAGGTAAAAATAAGCTGTGGAATCATCTTCTGTCATTTTATTTCCTTTGTGTTTGCAGAGTAAATCAAATCAGAATTGCAAGAATCTGTGAAGCTAGACCAAGTTAAGTTGCCCTGCTCAAGCTTTTGGGAGTCTTTACTGGAGGGAGCACTTTCAAAGTGTCAAGCAATACATAGAAAGATCACAGTAGAAGTGAGTGCACACTGACACATGGCTATGTTATCTATTGGTATGTGCACAGAGGGAGCCTGTAGGACAAGAGGCCAATTGTGCTGCTCTGTTGATATGTGTAGGAGTGTTTTATCTCGATGCAGAAAAATTAATAAACTAATGAATGTTGTTGTTCCCTGTCTCTAGTGCTACAGCAAGAACCTGACATACAGGAGGGCCTCATTCGTGGGGCTTTTTTGGTATTGTGTTGGTGACACTCCAAAAGTCATGTTCAGTACTCCAAAGGTCATGTTCACTTGACTGCCTTGGTTTGTGTCAAAGGGCAATAGGGAAAGAGAGAGAACATGTAACAAGAAGAGTAATGGTGTGAAAACATTGCCTTTGTTCCACTGTTATTTAATCCATCATTTAATCCCTTCAGTAGGCTTGCAGAGGATGGGATCAGCAGAAAGAGAAAAGCATCGAAGAAGATATCTGGAAGAAGGAAGATGAGATTGTCAGAGCTTGGGTGACAAGCACGTGTGAACGTGAGACTAAGGTGAAACACTTTTATCTTTTGTTGTTGAGCTAAAAATTGAGGGGGAAAAAAGAAGGAATTAAGCTGACCTTCTTGGATCCAATTAGCTGTACAGACACATTGCTGCTTTGGTGAGACTGATGTCCACTGGCAGGGGTAGACATGGTGGGATCACAGGTGCCAGTACCTGCCTGGTTGGCTGTTTCCTGCCAGGGCAGAACGCCGTGCTGCTGCCCACAGCTGCCAAAAACTCTTCAGATGTCTAAAACCATAAAGAAACCTGCCAGTCTGAGTTGCCAGACCTACTTGAGCCCTTAGATTGAGGCTCCTGCCAGGGTTTGGAGGAAGGAGGAAGAGTGAACTGCAGTTCTTTTGGGGTCTGGGCTGGTAAGATGATTGTAGTGGTTCTGAGAATCCTCTGTCAATTGTCACCAGCCCTATACAGCCTTCTGAGGTTCCTAAGTGTTAACCTCAGTTCCTAGGATGAACTAACCTTCTTCTTCCTTTGAACTTAGCTTACTAAATTAATTTTGACATAGAATATTTGAAGTACAAACAGTCTATAAAATGTTAGTGAATAATGGTCTCTTTCCCCTGGCATAAGAGTAACAAAGCCAGGCAAAACAACCAAATACTGTGCAGCTGTGCCTAAACTGAATGACATGAGCTCTTACAACAACCTTCAGTGCAGAAATGAAATAAATATTCCCTAAGAGTTTATTGATGATTCCCATTATGACACAGTGCACATGGTTCAATTAATTCAATAAGGTTTTATATAAAAAAAATTGAACCTATAATTCTGCCATAATTGCCAACAATTAATATTACTTCTGTAGAAGGAAAGTCTCCTCAGTTTGATTCTTGATAATTCAGTCTCAGAAATCAGTAATTTGCCTTTATTGCACTGGTGCCCCTTGATTAAAAACAGAGAACACAACAACTTAGAGTGATTTCTAATTGAATTATGTGTTTTTTAAAAAAACTATTTTATATTAATGATTTCTTATGATGGGAGGAAAAAAAATATCACTCTATAGCCTTTCAGGAAATGCAGTATACAGATAACAAATCTCTTAATCATATTTTTCTTTCTACAAAACTTCACCTATGAAGTGTTTTGAGAATTAATATGTAATCTTTTCATCTGAATAATACCATACTGGAAGTCTGGTTTATGTAGTCCTACCATAACATGCCTATGAGTCCTCAGAAAATATTAGAAGATCCCTAATACCTTTTATTAATGTTTTTGCTTCAAATTATAAATTAGTGCTTTTTCTTCATTAAAGACTGTAGAGTTCAGATTGTATTAAAGCAATAAAGAAATCAAAAAGTTCATCAAAAGAGAACCTCCCTAAACTCCTTCTGTCTTTACAGGAGAGAATGATATTAGAGTTACAACTAGCTTTTTACCCTTTTTCATTTTGATGTACATCATGCAAGGTTTCTTACAATGAAAGATATTTCTATGTAAACTTTTTTTTTTGGTTTAAAGTAGAACTTGTATGCTAGAACTCTCTTGATAGTAGTCTGTAATACAACACTTTTTCTCCTCTTAGTTTATTTTCTAGTGAATACGTGTGTTAACTTGAAAAAAAAATGACATGAAAATTTATAAGACAAAGAAAACATAATAATGATCCCCTAAAATAGATAAGTCCGTGTGAGTTTTGCATTAGAAAGATTCTAAGGATGTGTGCATATTTTTGCCACTGACTCTCTGTAGGTGACAGGAAGAGTAGAAGTTCAGAAACATCACTCTCAGTGCCAGAGCTGCCATCAGTCTGATGAACAATACCAGGTTGGATGTGGATCTCTACTGAGGCTCGAGAGTGCTGCATGGCATACTCTGGGGTCCTGGTGATCATTCAGGTCTGCTGATCATTCAGAGCTGGCTGCAGCATGCTGGACATCCATTCTGTTCCTCTTCTTTCTCTAAGAGTAAAGGTGTTGAGAAGTAGCTGGTATTCATCTGGATTTTATTGTCATATGGACCAAGATATTAAATGTTTTTTTTTTTTTTGAAGCACTGCCAGGACCAATTATTTATATATAGCTAGTGAAGAGATAAAAATGAGCTACAGATTGACTTTGATAAGGTAAAATTATTCTCATGGTATAGGATATATTCCAGTACCACAATGCAGGAAAATAGCCCCAAGCAATGAGTCCTGGAAACTACAGTTTCATTCAGTCAGCCCAATGCTGCCATCTCCAAACCAGCAACTTAAGGAAGCTGTGTAAGGAAACCACTTTCTCACACTGTCCAATTTAGTGAGTAGCATCAGAGGGGTTGGGGAACAATCTTGTGCTGACTTTACCCTGCCACCAGTGCTACTCATAGGTCAGGTACTCCTATTATATATTATAAAATCATAAAAGCAGGGTTGAATTCTGGCCTGCATTGTCTATGTCAGAAGATTCTTTCGTCTGAAATGTATGTTTTAAAAATCCAATTCAATATATTTTTTTTTTCCCTGGGAAAAGAGTAATATAAAGCAGGAGTGACTTATGGATGGTCAGGGGAGAGAGAAGAAAATAGGTCATGAAAAAAGGAGAAATAATGAGACCAGAATCATTCCTGCTATTATGGGTTCAGCATTTTTGCCTGTTATGTGGTGTTGATAATGAATTGAAAGAACAGTTGTTTATTGAAAATCTGGGAATAAAAAGAGGGGTTTGACTGTTGTTTTACATGGAAAAATGCTGCAATGTGTAAAAAGAGCTATATAAGTTACTAAATAAATGGTTGTCTAAGAATTGTCATTACTCCATCTGATAGGAACTTCATTTTTCATATTTATTACCTTTCAGGATAATGGAAGATGATAAATGAGTTTGTGAAATAAGTTATGTTTTCCATCAGGTATTTATTAAAATATGCATTTCTGGACTTAGTAAAAATGTGAACATAAAAATATTGCTCATCTAATATTGACATGTGCTGAATAAGGTCATCTGAGCAATCCTATGTCTATACATTATCAGTATTTTTAGAATTCTTTTATGGAATTCATCCTGGCAGGTAGTTGATCCCAGGAGAGACATCAGAATCTTAAATGGGCAGAAAAATAAAAGAACACTGATCACATGAATATTTATGAGAATTATGATTAGAGAGAGCTTTTAGCTACAAAAATTACATCTTGATTCAAATTTACTAAAAATTTATAGATGTTTCTTAAAGTATCCCTGAATTAACACTTAATAGGCCAATTCACTGTTGTGAAGTTGAAAGTCTTGTAGCTACTTTTTCCCTTCCTTTTTTAGTAGACTTTGGGTTCAAGGGATATTAAGCCCACTCATGATCTGTATGAGCAGTCTGTGTCCATATGAACAGTGAGTGATCAGAGATCCAAGTTGTCAAATATCCAAATCATCCTCTCTAACTTGGAAAAATGGACCTCTGAGTACTGCATAAGCCTTACAAGGCTTAGTTTGGGTTATCCCAAAGATTGGATTCCACCCCCCCAGAAATTTTGAAAATAGTGTATTTCCATCTGTTATATCCCATGAGGCAATATTTGGCTTATGTGCATTACCTGTGGTACTGGTTTTTTTAATGTTTCTCAGGTCAGCAAAGGCACCATTCACTTTTTGTATTTATATTCCTGCTCTGATATTTCCCCTCTTCAGAATTCCTAATCCCTTCAGTTCCTTTCCCCCTTTTCTTTGAGGAAAAAAGTCTGGCGGTTGAGATTGCAAAAGCTGCAGACACACTGTGAGAACATCTGGGAATCCTGACAGTAAAGTGTTGAGTCCAGCAGCCAAGTACTTGTCTGAGACCTTTGCTTTGCAACTGCTGGGTTATCTCTGTCCTTGGAGACCAATATCAAGTGAGTGTCTTTTTAAGGGGATTGGTGGAAGTATCATCATGGAAACATTTGCTCATCCTTTCGGCCACTTTATCGAGTTCAGTGAAGGGGTGGAAGAGGTTCAGGCTCACAGGAGGCTTCCTGGTTTGTGTTATGCCCAGCTGGGATTCTGTCCCCATGCCTGATGCAGTGGTGGCACCAAGCAAGGGATATGCTCATTGATCCTCAGCTCTTCTTCATTTTCCCACACACCTTAGGGGGTAGTTCTTATGTTGGCATAACCTCTCACCAGAACTAAACCCAATTAAAATCTTCACCCTGAACTCTGATGTTTTTAGTTTCTATTTGTATCTTTCTGTATCTTTACCCGAGTTTTAAAATTATTTTCAATCAGAATCATTGCTTACCATAAAAAAAAATTGCCATTACTCTAGTTTATCTCGAAAATCAGACTAAGCTTTCTGCCTTACAAGCTCAGCAGACTCTGGGGGCCTTAAGGCTTTCCTGAATTGCTTGTTTTAACACATCATATGACTATAGAGAAAAAGCACAAGGCAAGGAAGACATTTTGCTACTTGTCTTCTACCATGCAACACTGCCATCAACGTGAAGTATTTGAATGAGATGACTTTATAGACAAAGAATAGCTGGTAATAACTAGAGGGAGACAAGAAAACATTTGCAGTAGTTTGATCCTGGGAAGGTGTTCCCTTAGGTTAATTTATTTATTTTCTGACTTTTTGCAGGTCTTTTTACACTACCTTTCCATCAGGTAATATGGTTGTTATGGAGTAAATCAGGGATAATCACAGCACTTGATTAAAAGCAACAAATTCAACAATGATTATTTTGGAGGTAAAGAAGTAAAATTGAAAAGTCTATGGGGGAAGCAGACCGAGAGTAATGTAGAGATACCAGCAGGGGGGAATGCAGGTGAGACCACAGAAATGGCAGGTGAGCAGTCATCCAGGTTTCATGAAGGTCTCCTCACTGTACTATGATCTGACTTGTGTTAGGCACTTTTTAATGCTTGCACTGCCCTGAGGCGCCCTGAAGCCCCCAACCCTCAGGGCACTGCCAGCCTAAGCTGCACTCTGCCAATCTGTGCTGCTACAATTACCTCAAAAGATAGATTTCTAAAATTTTTTAACCTTAAGTTAACCTCAGGGAAGTATTCATAATTCCCCATATCTCTGAATATTCTGTCTTATTGCACCATACACTGAAATACAGTACCTGGAGACACTTGGTACCTTCCAGTGTGGTAATGCCTCTGTTCTTCATTCCTCAGGTCTAAAGATCCAGAACCTTTGAAAGTCCCCAGAATGCTCCTTTCAAGGCTAAGAATCCACAGTAAGTAAAAGTACTTTTAAAACCAGGTTTTTATGATGCAATTAGACATTCTTTTTAATGGTTTCCAGAAAAAGAGATGAAAGTAAAGGTACAAGGAGTAAATTAAACTTTAGCTTTTTAATGTTGATAATAATAGATAAGTATAATTATGCTAAACACTATATCTATTCTGAGAGATACATCTGGAGTACTGTAAGTACTGCTAAATAGAGTGAAGATACAAAGGAAAAACTAAATAAGAGGATAACAAAACTCTGAATATTCACATCATGCTATTAGCATGAATGTCTAAATGACAAGATATTTTAGAGGTAAAGAAAATAATACAGATTTCTTAACATATTTCATACAAATACCAATAGTCTCAGAGTAATTACTGAGTGCAAATGGCAAAATTCCATGAATTATATTTCATGCAATGAAATGGAGCACCCACCTGCACTAGGAAATAATTCTTTCATAAGTACTGGTAAAGATTGAGTATGTTTTTCTTTTTTTTCCCCTGTCACAGCACACAGATGTGCTCATTTTCAGAAATCTGTCAGCCACTTATTGATTTGGACTTTAAAAATACAAAAAATTTCCATCAAAACTTCCTGAAATCTGTCCTGATTTAAATTAATTCCTCTAATACCTGCAACTGGACTCACACTCTGCTATTTCATAGAATCTGCCCAGCCTGTACTCGTACTTGGGATTGCCCCAACCCAGGTGTAGGACCTTGCACTTGGCCTTACTGATTTTCATGAGGTTTGCACAAGCCCACCTCTCATGTCTGTCCCTCTGGATGCCATCCCTTCCCTCCAGTCTCTCCAGTCACCCTCACCACACAGCTTGGTGTTGTGAGCAAACTTGCTGAGGGTGCACTTGATCCCGCTGTCCATGTCACTGACAAGGTTGTTAAACACCTGAAACAGTTAAACAAACATCTCATACATTTTAACATCTAACATTTTAACATGTTTAGTGGTGCTGGTCCCAATAGCAATCTCTGAGGAGCGTCACTCGTCACTGCTCTTGACTTGTACATTGAGCCATTGAACACAACCTGTTGGAGGACAACCCTCCACCCATTTTTTTACCTACTCAGAGGTCCATCCATCAAATCCACGTCTCTCCAGTTTAGAGACAAGAATGTCACGAGGGACAGTGTCAAATGCTTTGCACAAACCCAGGCAGATGACAAGTCCAAGTAGATTTCTTGGCCCTCTGAAAAGAAACGGGGATTCTTCATGCCTCTTTATAAATACCTGATATGAGTTTCCCAGCTTATCCAGAGGGCTGAGATCCAGGTGCATCACATCTAGGGAAAAGACTGGCTACCCTGTCCCTCTTTTAGGTATCAGTAAAGCTCCTGCTCAGACATGGTCGCGTGTAAGTGTGGCTGTGTTATCACCAGGGCTGGTACAAACTGACCCACTGTGCAGCCCTGCCAGAGGTCTGTGACTGCTCATGGAATATTTTGTTCGATTAATGTATTTTGAGATTTTTTTGTTTGCTTTTGGAAGAACTGCTTAGCTGTGTCTTATAGACTGTTCTTAACAGTGCACTTGACCCTTATGTCTGCAAGCAGACAACCGAAATGCCTTGCTGAAGTCTCTTTCCAGTTTCTTGTTTAAGTTCTTAATAACTCCGATGTCTTTTATTTTTTTTTTCCAGGCTTCACACTAAAAGGTTCTCCAGCTGAGTTATGCCCCTTAGTCATGGAATTCACACCCCACCTCCTCCACTGACGCAAACTTTGGAGAGCAGCTCTATGGAGGATAACCTAAGTGCTGCCTCCAGAGCTAAAGTGAGCTGTCCTTGCTTGTTATTGTAATGTTGATATACATATCTTCCTTTCCTCATCTGTTATATCCTAATGTCATTAGGATGAGCCTGCAGCAATTTTAAAAGCTGGCTGCACAGCCTCTTTGACGTCATTACAGAAAGGTCTCGGCTGCAGACCCTGCATATACTGTCTGTGATATAGTGTATAAAAATCCATGTCAGTCCTGGCTCTCAGGGAGCACTGGAAATGATTCAACTGTCTGGAATGGGCAGATGGCTGCTATCAAAGTTTTATTATCACCATCATTATTATTACAGTGGTTTGCAACACATATTGAACTTTCAGACTGGTGTTAAAACTTAAATATTTGAGCAACACTTTCGGAAATTCAAATCCTTTCCAATTCGACTCCAAAAAGCGGGAGTACGTTTTTAAAGCTAATTAGACAGATTGCTTGGTTCCACTTCCAACTTTCAGAATAATTATCTCAAAATTCTTGTTCTCATGTAAACACAACTGTTAACTATTTTTAATTGCTTTGATTTATTGCAGAACTTAAATTCAGTACATATTGAACGTTCAGCAGGGTGGAAAGAAAATCTGAGTTAGTTAAGGGTGCATATGGGTTGGATTGTCTACCAAGTCTTTTTCTCTTTGGAAATGCTTGTAGTCAACACAGGCTGCTAGATACTGCCTGCTGCAGGCATCCTCTATAACCAAACATATTAAGGGATATAGGATTAATTGGTACACATTTCTTTAAAACAACTGAATTTGCAACACATGTAGGTTTGCTTGGCAATTGCAAGAGTAACATCTTGTTTTTATCTTGTAGCTACTGCCTGCATTCTGTTGGGCATTTGGGCATTTCACCTCTCATGATTCTCTTGTGATACATCAGCAGATGGCTGAGGATTTTTCTGGGTCATCATGATGGTGGCCCAGTCTGAGCTATGTTTCCTGTCACTGAATTGCACTTGTCCTTAGTTTTGTCTCCACTGCTGTCCTGCAGCTCACCAGTGTGAGGTATACATAAACCACTGCTGCTTGTGCCATTGCCTTTTTATGGGTTTATTTGGTCAATGACCTGAGTGCTGCAGTGTTGGCTCTTGTATTCGTTGTTTGGGTCAAGCTTTCTGTTTGACTTGGTGTGCTCTTCCCTCTGTCTGCAGCTGGCCTGACAGCAGAGGTCCTCTCAACTGAGGTATGATTCACTGGCATATTAATTTCCATTTTCAAGAGGGCATATTGGCCAGAATTTCTAGGCAGACATCTTCTCCTGTTTGTTTTTCCTTCACCATCTTTCCCCCACACCCAGTGATGTCTCAGGCAAGGTATCTAGTAGGCAAGCTTTTATTTATTGACTAAGAGAAGGTACCTTCTCTTCTTAACGTCATCTTCTCCAGCACCTTCATAACACCCTGGAGTTCCTTTCAGTGTCAGAATCCCCTGTTATGCCCCTGAAATTGCTTTTGTTGCCTACATTGGGTCTGGGAACAGAGCAGCCAAGCAGAAAGGGACCTGGAGTTTGGATTGACAGGAAGCTGAACAGGAGCCAGCAGTGTGCCCAGGTGGCCAAGAAGGCCAATGGCATCCTGGCCTGGATCAGGAATGGTGTGGCCAGCAGGACCAGGGAAGTGATTCTGCCCCTGTACTCAGCACTGGTGAGGCCACATCTCAAGTGCTGTGTCCAGTTCTGGGCCCCTCAGCTCAGGAAGGATATTGAGGTGCTGGAGCAGGTCCAGAGAAAAGCAACAAGGCTGGTGAAGAGACTTGAGCACAAATCCTATGAGGAGAGGCTGAGGGAGCTGGGGCTGTTCAGCCTGGAGAAGAGGAGGCTCAGGGGAGACCTCCTCACTCTCTACAACTCCTTGAAAGGAGGTTGTAGCCAGATGGGGGTTGATCTCTTCTCCCAGGCAGCTATCAGTAAGACAAGAGGGCATGGTCTTAAGCTGTGCCAGGGGAGGTTTAGGTTGGGTATTAGGAAGAAACGGCAGTGTTGGGTGAAGGGTTGGACTTGATGATCTCAGAGGTCCCTTCCAACTGATTCTATGATTCTATGGTTCTATGATTCTATGATATGCTCTTTCACAGAGACAAAGGGAAATAAAGCCACTTTTCATTCCTCCTGTTTCTAAGTGTGGTTCTATTCTCTCTTCTGTAACAGGGTTTTGTATCCAGGTAAGTATAACAGTAGTTGTATGCATAATTTCACTGCCCTTCCTCTGTGCTACAGTTGTGGAAAAGTCCACTGCAAATAAAAAACTGGGTTTGAAGTGGGGGAGTAGGGGGGAGGCAGGCAGCTGTATTACCTGACTGACTAGAGCTGCTGTACCCTGGATTCAACACATTCACTTACAAACTATACTGAACAAAGCTTTTCCTGGGCATTGATTTCTGCCAGCGGCAGGAGCTGCAGTCTGTAATGGATCCAGAGGTCAGCTCCCAGTGACGCAGTTTCAAGGAACACGAACAGAGCCAGTCTGAGCTCCAAAAAAATCAATCACAGGGAAATGGCCTCCAGTTTGTAGCCGTCAGAAAAAGTGGCAGCAGTGGGGCATTACGGGCCATTACCCCACTGCTTGTCAGCTCAGTGTCTTCTCCAGAAGAGCAGGGTCAATCCCTCTGCAGAAGTTTGGACCGTGTCACCTGTAACCAGGCACAGCTGAGCTTCTAGGAAGTTTGTGTAAGGAAGGACTAGTGATTGTCACAAATGTTTATTTTTCCTCTTTTTCTCTTCATACTTGATTTTTGGCAAAATTGGGCGTGTGAGTCTCAGTGGTGCCAGAGCTCATCTCCTTCTGCTGTTGAGGGAAACTCACTGTGCCTCAGCTCTTTTCTTCCCCTTTGCTACCTACAAGGCATGGCTCTGTAGTGAAGGTCACGGGCACCACAAATCTCAGACTGGGAAGGAAGGGGAAGTGTGTGCTGCTTGCTATTCCAGATATGACCGCTCTCAGAGGATCACTAATTGTCTCTTATCGCGCTACGTTTAAGTGGAATGGAATCTCCTGAGAGATTTAAAATAACCTAATCACCAAGTGAAGGCAGTTTAGGGAGCCTCTGTCTGCACTGTTTTCAGTTAATTTCCCTGGCAACCTGGAGCTGTCTGCCTAGGAAGCTGTGTCTGTATTGCCTGAAGTTTTTCTCAAACTCTACTCCCACCTGATAGCAGGCAAAAAATACATTTTGTTGGCATCTTTCGTATACATTCTCTTGTCTTTCCCCACTAATTAACATGACAGATAGTGGCATAGGGAGATGGAGTGAACCGTGTAGACTAATTTATACAGTGCTTAGGGTTCAATGTATGATTTAGATATGTATCCTCTCTTCTACCCCCTCACCTAAGATATTCAGCCTGACTTACTCACATCTGTACTTCTATGGTTGTGCAAGCATAAGTTACTTGTCAGATGTGTATCTGACCTTGTTTTCAGAGGAAAATAAGGCTGCAAGGAGAGCTGAAAAAAACACCAATTAATGATCAGATGAAGCAGCGTAAGAAGAATTGACTTAAAAGGATAAATGAATTTAAGTTGTGGGGTGTTGCCACTGGGTTGCTAATGACAGTCAGGCTAGTTCACTCACAGATGATTCAGGAAACTCCTTGCCCATTTCTGGGACAACCAGCTTTTGACACAGGTTTGTAGGATCTACAGATGTGTGACCAGCTTTCCACACCCTCCGAACTGCATGTCCACATCTTCTGATGGTCAAGACCACAAACATATGCTTTTTGAGCTATGAGGAGAGTGATCTGAAGGAGACTTGCATGTGCAAGACGTGATGTTAATTCCTGAGAGGTCCCATCCCTGTACCCTAGGGCTGAGTCTGGTGTGCGGCTGTGCCCTGCAGCAGGCTGGTAGTGTCTGCCTTGGCAGCTCCTTCTGGCCCACTTCCCCTCATAGCCATGGGTGTGGATTGACAAAACCGTGCTGCTCTTGGCCATGGTAAAGCCATGCTTAGGGTGCTCACAGGCAACATGTGGTTTGGGAGTAGCAACTGGCCCTCCTGGAGAAAAAAGGTGTCCCAGTGAATGGAGAGAGGATGAAGAGGGAGTGCCCTGCACAAGTTGTATCTCTCCCAGGCAGGTCAGCTCGTAGCCCAGGCATATCCAGCAAGTGGTACCACTGGGGGGGGGCTCCTGAATTCCAGTCCTCAGCAGCCTGATTCTGGATGGCTCATTCACCTCCACAGACTGCTACAGCGGGCTGGAACCAGGACAGACTGTTCAGATTAATCCAACTGTGAGCTCGAGTCTCCGTGGTGTGAGTTAAGCGCGTTCTTCAAATAGGTTTGACACAGATCAAAGGGAATTAAAGCAGAGTTTGCATATCACAGAGTCATAGAATGGCTTGACCTTAAAAATCACCTAGTTCCAATCTCCCTGCCAGAGGCAGGGATGCCGCCTGCTAGACCAAGTTACTCCTTTGTGATCCCACCCACTTGAAACCAGTGCTAATTCCATGAAGTTTTTCAAGTGTATCAGCTACCGATTATTGCTGGATTTTCAGCTCAGCAACCTGCTAATCCCTGAAATTTTCTCTGTGTTTCAGAGACAGGTACATTGCTATCCCAGAACTCTTAGGGTAGAACCATTTATTCTATCAAAAGTTTTGTATTTGTATTTGCTGCTAGATTAAAAAAATAATCAAGAAGAGTAAAGGGTAACACAAGATTGCTTTGTTAAGTTTTTCCAGTTTTTCACAGAATATTCTGTTTTTTCTCAATAATAGTTTTACTCTTTATTTATTTACTTATTACATGACATTTTGCCATAGGACTAGAATCAGAGAAGTTTGAACAGCAAACAGATATTTTCTATGTTTGGGTTTTTATTCTTTAATGGAAAATTCTAACAGAGTGCTTCTTTCTTATTGCTTTTAAAAACATTGCCCCTTGACCTATTTTATTTTCAGGTTTACCTACATCCAGCATTCTCTGGGAGAATGGAAGAGAGAACATGGAAGCTTGGGAGAACATGGAAGCTTGGGAGAACATGGAAGCAACAGGCAAGAAATAAAAAGCATTGGCCTCATAAAATTACAATATGATCTCTGAGTTTGGCTGGTGACCATGCTCTAGAAGCCACAGCAGACAGGACACAGAGTCAGTTGTGAGAGACACTTTGTATTCTCAGGACTGTTCATATAAAGAAAATCATTCCTTTAATATGGATTAAAATGCACACAGGTTTAGTGGTCCAGAACCAGATGTGTGACAGGTGAGGTAGAAAAGAAAGGGAGTAGGACACCAGGGAAAGAAAAGAAAAAATGAGGTGCTCAGGTAACCTGAAAACACCATTTTTCTTTAACAAAATAGTAGATGTTTTTGTTGGGGTCAGTATTCCATAGGTGTATAATTTCATGGATATATAAGAAACAGTATTTTTGAAGATGTTAGAAATACATCTTTGTGAACTTCTAAAAACTCTGAAAAACAAACACTTATGGGATTTTAGCTTATTGGATTTGCTGATGTTTTTTCTGTGGACCAAGAGATGACTTGGCATTTGAAAGAAATAGATGAATGGGACATCCAGGGTATGGACATTCATTTTCATTTGAGATCATTTGACTGCGGCTCACAAAAAGAACATTTTCATCAGTCATTGCTTGGTTAGGATTTAAGACTATGGAAAAAAAAAAAAAAGAAAAGGCAAAACCAACTGTGAAATACAGTTTCTAGATATAGTTAGATTTTTTGGCCATCTTCATTTCCTGGTACCCTGTATTCTACACACAGTACTGTGGCCAGAACAAGCTACTGTAGATGTGAGAAGAAAATGCAGGTCATCCTGATCTAAAGCACATGTCTCAGCCACTCTATCTTTCCTCAGAATTTAGCCAGTGGTAACACATTAAAACACTTATGAGTCCATTCAGCACAGGGCTGTGTTGCATATGTATGCTGGCCTACTCATTAAAATTCATGAGTAGTAGTGCCTTAAACTTGCCTACTACAAGGATTTTTTTGTTTGGATAGTCCAGACAGGCTCATAAAAGCCACCAGTACTTTATATTCTAGATCCAACTCTGCAGCAATAAAGCTCCTTAAAAATTGCATAGATACAGAACTAAACTAAATGCCACAATATAAAGAAAACTGTAAAAATCCCACACTGTATTCTTAAACTGACAGCTTAATCATTCCCTGTAAGATTAGTGTCTGTGCACTGGCTGAATTAAAGCAGATCTTACATTTCATGGCTAGAATTCCAGTAAAACTGCAGCATGATACGCAAATATTTTCTTCTCCATTGAAGACTCCACATTAATCGTTTCTGGAAAGGGGGCTATTTTTTTTCTTGAAGAATGGTAACATAAATAAGTTCTTAAACTAGGCTAGTAGGATATATACCAGACTGCCACTAATCCTTTTAGCTAATCCATCTATTTTGTCATTCTCACCTGAGAAGAGGTCTTTTTTCTTCATTTCTTACAGAGAGTTTAATGTTGGGGTTTCACACGTTAGAAAAGACTTCACGATGTGTACAACGTGACAAATGTGTGTAATCCTGCTGATGTGATAACCACTGTGAGGGAGGTTTTGGACCTTGTGGCAGAGACTCCTGTGACAGCCTCCGAGTGAGTCTGCAGGCAAGTTCAGCTCTAGAAAGGCTTTGCATTTAAAATGGTTTGGTTTTAGAAACTATGTACAGACTACTTATTGGAACTAAGTGAAGTATTTAATGAACCTGTCTAATCAATTATGATGAGAATAGATGATATGAGTTTCCCACCTAAAATGGCAAACCTAAAAAGTAAAAGAATCTTTGAGTCCTGGATTATGGAAGAATTTCTAGTTTTTTTAAATCAAGTTTGATTTAAATTCTCAGCAAAAATTACCTTCTAAACATATGTGAAGGATCTTAATTATATCTTTTGAATATGAGTTCTGCAACCACCTACAGACTTTTTAGCAAACCCTGTAAACTAGGAAATGCAGCAATGATGAGTAATCACTGATATTTCCATATTTTTAATGCTTACATTTCAATTGAATTTATTTACTGCAGTTCCTTAATTTTTCACTCTTACATTTTCTAATTTTTTTTTCTTTTTGAATTGATAACCTAATAGTTTGAACAGGTCTTGGGAAGGTCCACAGATGTTAGTAAGGGATTTTGATCTCTGGGCATCACAGAAAAGGGAGATCTGGAGTGTTCTGCAGAGCAGTAGGAGTCAGTGCTTGAACAATTAATGCAAACTTGCCAAGGATCACCTTTACTCTTTCCATCCCCTGTGAAACATGATGACAAGTGACTTTATTTGTGGGTCACTTGAATTTCTGGTGCTTCCCTTGTAATATAGGCAGCCTTTCCTCTGCTTTTTTAATGAAAGCTACACTTTTTGTGTCCTCTGCCTTTCCAAAGGACAGGTTTTAAGTTTTCTGTTTGTCATGCTATAATGTGTCTGTATTGAGTTGTTGGTTTAGACTAGTCAAACCCCGTAGCAGTGCAAGGAATGCAGTGGTGATGGTGCAGAGCTTGGTGTGTGCCAGCTGCTTGGCTATTTACCCAGCATTTTTGGGACAGGGAGTAGCACCCATGTGCCTGCAATTTGCTTTTTTACTTATCAACGTAATTTGTGATTTGCAATTAACAATCCCTGGCCTCTGGTACTGCAACACATGTCCCATTGAGCCTCATCCTTGCTGGGATTATGGTAACCTCTGGCAGAGGAGCAAGTGGGAGGCTGGGAGTGATGACTTCTGTAGCTGTCCCAGTGCCAAATGTGATGCAAGGGGTTGGTTTGAGAACATCTGTGAGCTGCACTTGAGGAAATGACGACTCTGCAGGTATCTGCTTAGAAGAGCAACTAAAAGCACATTGCTCCACTGGGGAGTCCTAAAGGAGATGTGGCATTAGATTTTTTTGTCATGTGATATTACTTAATTTAATAAAATAGGCTAAAGGAGAAAAGACTTGTCATGGTTTAACCTCAGACGGCAACTTAGCACCGCACAGCTGCTCGCTCACTCCTCCCTGTGGGACAGGAGAGAGAACTGGAAGGGTAAAAATGAGAAAACTCATGGATTTAAGATGTAAAGCAAAGGCTGTGCACACAAGCAAAGCAAACCAAGACATTAATTCCCCACATCCCATGGGCAGGCAGGTGTTCAGCCATCTCCAGGAGAGCAGGGCTCCATCATGGGTAACGGTGACTTGAGAAGACAAATGCTATCACTGTGAACATCCCCTCTTCCTCCTTTCCCCCCCAGCTGATATGCTGAGCCTGGTGCCATACAGTGTGGGATATCCACGTGGTCAGTTGGGGTCAGCTGTCAGGGCTGTGTCCCCTCCCAGCTCCCTGTGCACCCTCAGCTCAGTCGCTGGTGGGGCAGTGTGAGACGCAGAAAAGGCCTTGGCTCTGTGTAAGCCCTGCTCAGCAATAACTGAAACATCCCTGTGGTGTTGACTCTGTTTCCAGCACAAATCCAAAACTAGGACAAGTAACCTAAAAGAGAAAAGACCCCCTCTCCTTTCCCGCTTTCTGATAAAGCAGCTGAACTTTACATGTAGCTGGACATTCCACAGGCAAATAGATTGCACTATGAATGACTTCATGTAAACATAAAATATCAGAGAAGCCTGGTCCTCCTTTGAATCCATTTCATACTGTGGCCAGAGAACATGCCAGGTGTGTCTAAACTTTGTCACCTTGAGAAAATCTGGAGTCTTTCCCTTCTCACAGGCCTGATGTTCTTTCTTCCCCATTCCCACTCTCCGTGTTTCCCTGTTTGCCGTGCCCTGCTTTATCAGTGTTAGATCAATCTTTCAATGGGAATGAATCTTTGACCGACCTTCCTCATACCTTTTGCTGTGCCATATAAGTCTGGCAGGTCTGAAGTGGTTTATGGATTTTATTTGTTTACATAACTCCAATGTGAAGATTACTCTGTGAAAGTTCTCAGAGTGTCCTGAGCAAAAGCAGGAGTTCAGCTCCTCCTTCAGGACTCTTTATAATTAATGTATTTTGGAAGAAAAAAAAGGTGGGATTTTTTTCTTGTAGGCTATCTGGGAAAGTCTTACTTTCTCACAATAAATATCAGAGTACCTTTCATTTTTGACCAACGAGGTGGCTTACTGACAGGACTCTGGTTTCTGGTGTATGTAGGAAACTCAGGCTGAAACTCATAATCTGTCTATCTCGTTGTTATTACGGGAAGAAATTTAAATAATATATATCTGTTTCAAAGAAGTTGCATAGTTATGCCATTGCCTTGCTCTACTGCAGCATCTGGGATTCATCAAATTATTATACAGCTGGTTAGATGTAAAATACATTTGTGTACTCAGTGCCTGTGTTTTCTGTTTCTGTGAACTGTTGGTGTTTTATTGTCTCTTTGTTTCAAATAAGCAAGTTTTTAGTACTCTATATTTGGATTGTGAGGACAGCTGAGTTTGGCAACTTACATCATTCTAACCAAATTTTGATTATGGAGAGAATTAGGTTACATTTTATAAAGTGAATCTATAATTCATTTGAGTCATTGTGAGAAGCAACAGATAATGTTACCCTTATTGGGCATAAATAGATATGCAAAGACAAACATTATTCTGTTTATCCGTTATTGGAAAGAAATTTTATTTATGCTTCAAAGTATAGCATCTCTAGTTTTAATGTTACACTTCAATTACAACTAATTTTGTATCTCTTTTTTTTTTTTTTTTCTTGAAGTAGAGGAGTTAATTGCAGAGAAGACTTGATCTTAGAAGCTGAACCAGATGGTGATCTGGCCAGCAGGGACGTGTGCTCCTTCAATCCGCCCGCCTTCCCTCAAACTGAAAGCAGTACATCAACACTGGTAATGCCAACTTCCATGACCTCAGTATTCAATGATGTTTTTCTTACAGTCTTACCATTTTTCAATCCCATAATTTTTTGAAGCCCTGCTCATAATTTTGGAATAGCTGAGAGTTTAGCAAAATGGATTTTCACCAGGGATAGTGATTATAGAATATTTTTGAAGTCAAAGTTGTTTTGACAACATAGGAAAGGTTTCCTTGCTTTCTGTTTCTTATAATGCTTACTACGCTGACAGTCTTTCCTAGAGCAATTCAAGAGTTTAGGTCAAGAGATTAAAAAAAAAAAAATCCTCTCAAACTGCAGTACCAAATATTCTACTTGTTCTTGTACTCATGAAACAATTCTTGTTGTCTCACTGCTGATGGAAGAGTTAAGGAGTCTTTCACTGATTTTGAGCTTCATGAAACAACACCCTGCCTTCTTTGCATCATCAGCCCTTGGGTTAATAAACTGCTTCAGAGCAATGTGGTAATGAAGTTTCTGTAGGTTGATGATAAAGGATGTGTTGGCCATCAAGAAAGAGTATGGGGTTTAAGAGAGTCTTAGATGAGCTTGGCAGGCAGGATCTCAACCCCTACAGGCAGTCTGCTGTGGGATCACATGCCATTTGTGCAGTGATGTGTTTGTTGACAAATGTGACATAAAGAAATTTAGGAGGAAAAAGAAACCACATTTTCTTAAAGTGTTTTAGATCACTTTGTGGTCTAACCACATGCTCAAAAACTTCCTGAGATGGAAACAGTCTCCAGATGACCTACAGGCTTTAAAACTTACCAAAACAAAAAGTTCTCTACCACAAAAGCATTCCAATTGTTGTACTCTGGTTGAAAATAGTTTCTCATCATATGCTTAAATACTGAAAAATGTTCTGGTTCCTTGTCACCTTTTATTCTTCTGCAGAAAATGTAAACTTCTTATAGTTTAACATAGCTTTTGCCTTATGGGATAGCTTTGTATACACAGCAATAAATTGGGGCATACAGTAAAACTTTAAGGTAACTTGCCAAATTATCTCCAATGTCAGCCAGGCACAACTGTTTTTCTTGGCATCAATTTCCACAGCATTTAAACAGCATAATGCACATTTCTACCATCTCTTTTTTCAGAAACAGCATTTTCATTGGAAAACTAATCTACCGTGAATCTGGGGAATAATTGACCACCATGTCCAACAGTAATTTCAATTTAACAATATAATTTGTCCTAGATTTCAGTGGGACTTTGAGGATTTATCACTGAGGCTAACATGGGCAGAGTTTTTTTCTGATCCTTGATATGTATGCTTTCTTTTACAAGTTTCTACCCTGTGAGAGCATCGACACTGTACCTTTCCTTGAGATTTTGGGTTTCTTTGAGCATACAGAATTGTGCAGGTTATATATTTCTCCTCTATACCCTTGTGTCTTCTGTAGTCAGATGTAAATGCACCTCAATTTGACTTACCTGGCTGTAAACCAGGGGGCTGTTAATCTAGATCTCTGCACAGCCTACATCACCTGCTGAAGAAACTTGGCTCTCTGCTCCCAGGACTACATTGTTATCGATACTGGAAGTAGCTGGTCTCAACCCAGTTTGGGAGAGTTTTCATGAGCTATTCACACCTTTCATTACAGGCTAATATGCCCTTAACTAGTCAAATGTTTATTGGAATCCAAGCTAACGTTTGGAGCCTGATTTTTAGCTCTAGTTCTCTCAGTCCTATCTTGGCAGTTCAAAGGGACCCTAAACGGGATGCGTGTTATGTTTGTATAAAATTATGGAATATTAAGGCAGGAGTAAATGATCAAATTTTAAGGCTTCTTATCTTAACATTGTAGAAGTATTCCCTGCTTATAAGTGCACTTGTGCATCTTGTGCAACCATCTCAAAGCTTAAATAGGCACAAGTCTTCAAGATCTGTGTTCACGGACATTAATACATGGCAACCCTTCCCTCTCTCTTTCCCAGTAAGCAGCTGATCTTGTCTCTGCTCATCTGAGAAGATAAACATCCTTCAATCCACGTCCCTCCAATCACAAGTATAGTTAATATATTTTTCTCCAGCTGGTCAGGATTCGTTCTGACAGTCTCTCTCTCCTAGTCAATAAGCTTAATCATTTGGAAGGATTTACCTTTATGTACTTCAAAGATCTTTATTTACCTCAATTTTATATGTGGCTTCACATCTACTCCTAAAAATAAACCTATGATTTTTTTTTTTTCAGAAATTGGAAGCTAAACTAACAATTCAATAGAGAGACTTCAGCTTTTCTGTGAAGGTGATTTTATTAATGATTTAAAATAAAACAACATGATAAGTTTGAAGGTCAAAAAGGATCTACTATTTTTCAATGTTCTTCAACCTCTCAACTTTTAAAATTTAGGTTGATGGTGGAGGTAGAAACCTATAGAATTTAGACCAACTAGCAGCATACTTTAATTATTTCTGGCTATTTTGTATTCCTTAGAAATAGTCTGTAGACTGCCAGCACTGGATATAAATGTGTTAGAACTGAGAGTTCTGGTTCTTGGGGTCCATTTTTATTTCTTCAGGAGTCATCCCTTACTTTTTGTCAGTTATAAGACCCTATCTTTAAGTTTTTTAAACTTACAAATTTGTGCAGTTGGGATATTAGCTATATCCTTTTAGGAGATGTTATTAAGCATCATTATCAGTGAAATACTAATCTTTTTACATCTTTCAGAGTAAAAGACTAAGTATATTACAAACTAAGCAAACATGATTTAAATAATAAAGCAACTTGAGGTTTGAAAAACTTTAATGGTTTGACAAACTGTATCTGACCCATATAGTTCTAACGCTTGCAATTCTTGAAGATGAAGTGGCTGCTATAAGGATTCTTTTAGTGTCACTTTAGATATTTGTCAGCAAAACAGCATAGGATAGTTCCCAAACTATCATTTCTTTCCTTTTTGAAGCAACAAATGCTTTCAGAAAGTTGCCGTGACTGTGGGAAACATATTAATAACATTTCTAAGCAATATTTCAGTTTTTGTGGAACTTTATATCAAGTTCTGACCAGCTGTACTGTTATGTCTGCTAAAAGCTGGACTATAATAAGTTCTGGGGAAAGGGCATGCCTTCAGTACATGCTTATGCCTGTGGTATAAGGTTCTGCTTTCTGCTCCCAAGCCTCCCTGACTCTCAGACCTGCTGCACGTAACACCTCTGCGGTTCTGCTGACGTCTTTGCCTGAACTTTGTGGTGTGGTTTTTATACACTTTGTTATAGCTGAACACAATAGAGGTTTGTCTTGGTTTAGAATTCAGTGCACAATTAACTGTTCTCTCCAACAAGATAAACAATACTGGTTAACTATTTCTTTGTGTGTAAAGATAAATCTCTAGACGCAATTCCTGACTCTTTGTGCTGTGTGATACGTCAGCCTGAATACCCAAAGAAAATAGAGCAAGAAATCATACCCACTTTCCCACTTGCATTTTTTTTTTTTTAATGAAAAATGTGGGAAGTGAATTAGAGGCTACATTTTCAAACTTGATCTTTTTAGGGTATTATTTCACCAGGTAGATTATATGCAATTAGGAAATGAATGGACAAGTGTATAGAAACAACCCGATTTGCCACACTGGTTTTAGTAAGAATTTCTGTGCTAATTATTCTGATTTAATCTGCAAGTTCACATTTTCTACCCAGAAATCTATTGATTCTTACAGTTTGTTGCTTTTTGTCTCATCATGGAGAATCTATGAAGATGGAAGGTGCACATCTTCCAGCAGAGTCTCTATTTGGACTTTGAATTACCAAGCGCAAACAAATAAGATGTTTGGAAAATTGCAAGTTCCATTGCAAACATTTTACATACTGTTGTGCCCTGCTGCCATTTTTTTCTATCCTTGACAAAGCAACAGTTTGGGTTTAGTGCTCATTATTTCCTTTGTGAACTGCTGAGCAGTACATGTCGTTTTGTATCTCCTTGTGTAAATCAAACCAACGTAACACTAATGAAATTCTTGAATACTCTTCCCTCCTCTTGTTGTGACTCTTTTTTTCCCTGTGTCCTGGATTCTTATAGCATAGAATTACAGTATGTGAAATGTGAAGCAGATATGCAACATACAGCAAGTTTTGGTATCCCTCAAAACAGAGGCTGTTCAATTACTGATACAGAGCTTGCACTTCTTGATCTAAAAGTTTCAAAAACTTGCCATGCACTGCTTCTTTTCATACACCTTTCTCTTTTTCACACCATTCATATTAATACCGAGGAATCTCCAATGGAAAAAGGGGCATTATTTATCTTCTCTTCCATTTTTTCTGCAACAGGATCAGATGTGATTTTTCTCTAAGTAATACATCTTGCTTCAAAAATACACATATCTCTTTTTATGTTGCCATTGATTTCAAAGGAGATAAGGCCTTTAATGGAATCCACCACTGACCTGAGACTTCTGAAATATAACACACGCCCTCAAGTTGACCAAGGGTCAAATACACTCCTGTGCAGTGGCTTAGCACAAACCTTATCACTGTAAGTGCCTCATAAATCTTGAAAATAGGAATTTTCTCTTTAGGGGGATAAATTTTGCCTAACTCTAGGTACACCTTGTAGTGAATGTAGATGTTTGGAAAGGTCTTTGAACTTTGATTATAGTTAAGAAATTGAGAACACCACAGGTACAAATATTGCAATCCGGTCTTTATTATCCAGTGTTCATAACACTGATTTATTAACGAAGCTCAAAAGAAAGAGATGTGACTTAATATGTTAGATAGTAGCTGTTCCTAGTGTAGATTTACCATTGTTTTGTGCATAACCAGGGTGAGTCACTTCACTTTTGTAGGTATGAAAAATATAAAATAGTATGCATGAGAATATTTCCTTTGTGCCTAGTGTGGCAACAGAATAAAGTAATATTAGTTACTAATCAATTACTATTAGTTAATGCATTTGCAGCTTTATAAGGTGTAAGTAATATACAAAAGCAGCTCTATGGAATTTTTCCCTAAAGGCATAGAAAGCCATATCTACTTTGGATGAGTTCTATTTTCTCCATGTCAGCTGCTTTAATCTTAAAGCTCTGGAATTCAAGCTGTGTTTATGGATTACCACTGATCACAATCTGTAAGACTTTTATATCCTTGACTATGCAAACTTAATTCCGGTCCTATGTTTCTAGAGAAACTGCTTGTGAAAGCAAGATTTAAAATTTGTTTTCCATTAGTATTTAAGCTCGAGATTAAAATTCACACTAATGAAATGCAGATGTACAATTTTACTTAGAAGCTGGATGTGGGAGGATCACTAAGCTGGCTAGAATTAAAAAAAAAAAAACAAAACAACAACGAAACCAAAAAACCAAAACAAACAAAAAACATAAACAACCCCCCCAAAAAACTAGAACTAACTGGCAAATATTTCAGAAAATAGTCAGACATTGCTTATGTGGGTCTAGCAGACAATTTAGAAACAGAAAGTATTGTCATGGGTTTTATTACTCTCCCCTATCATCTGGGGGTTCTGTTGGTGATTGTTTGTGTGAGGCTGGATTTTACATTCAAAGTGATCTCTGATTGTAGAGCCACATACTCAGTAAAGTTAGAAAAGGCCTCTTCAGATCATCTCACCCAAAGCCCAAGCTTTGCATGACCCCAAATAGGGTCACCTGGAGCAGATTTCCCAGGACAATGCCCACTCAGATTTTCAATATCTCCAAGGATGGAGACTCCACAGCCTCTCTGGCCAACTTTACGGTGTTTGATCACCCTCTCAGTAAATAAGTGTTGTTTTGTATTAAGATGGAATTTCATGTGTTTGGGTTTGTGCCCATTGCCTCTTGTCCTGTCACTGGGCCCTACAGAGAAGCATTCTGGCTTAATATTCATCCCATGTGCTGATGCCTGGCGTTATTCCTCCCCAGACTTGGCACTTCCCTATGTTCAATTTAACGAGATTTCTGTAGGCCTTTTTCTCCAACCTATCCATCTCCCTCCAAACACCAGTATAACCATCTTGATCACAATTTACTCCTCTAATTTTCATATAATTTGAAAACTCACTGCAGATGTACTCTGTCCAATTTTCCAGGACAATAAAGAAGAGGTTACATGGCAAGGACATGGTATCAACCCTGAGACACACCACCAGTGACTGGCTTCCATCTGGATTTTCTGTGACTAATTATGCTTCTCTGGGCTCAGTCATTTAGCCAGTTTTCAATCCACCTCCCTGCACTTATCTAACCTGTACTTAAACTATTTATCTATGGATATGTTATGTGAGAGAGTGTCAAAAGCCTTGCTAAAGTCAAGTAAACATCATCCATGGCTCTCCTGTCACTCACCAAGATCGTCAAGCTATCAGACTGGTCAGGCATGATTTACTCTTACCTGCTTCTGACTGCTCCGGATAACCTTAATATTCTTCATGTGTCCAAAAAAGGTTTCCAGGATTATTTGCTTCACCAGCTTCAGAGGGATGGAGGTGAGGCTGACCAGCTTGTAGTTCCTTGGATCCACCTTCTTGCTCTTTTTGAAGATAGAGATGATATTTGATTTCTTCCATTCCTCAGAAACCTCTTCAAATTGCCATAACCTTTCAAAGATAAGCAACAACATCAGCCAGCTTCCTCAGCTCTCATGGCTTCATCCCATCAGCTCCCATGGACTTGTGTGTGCCCAGTTTGTTTAAGTGTTTCCTAACCTTGCCCTCCTCAATTGAGGGTAAGTATTTCTTGCTCCAAAAATAAGTCCATTAAAATTAAGTTAGAGCAGCATACTGCCATCAGTATTAAGCCCTTTGATTTTAATCTAATGGAGCATTCTGATTTGGGTTTTTTTCCCATCAGAACAAACCTGGAAGATGCTGAGCATCCAAAATTCCACAGGCATTTTCTTGGCATCTGAGTTCTCAATAGCATTTTGTAGGATCAGCCTCTCCAGAATTGTTCATAAATTTCCTGTATATACTTGAGGAATAAATCTTGGAGATATGACATTCATTTTGTTTGTTATTTTAGGCCACTTTATACTTGATCTGATCTTCAAGGTCAGTGTTCTTGTCTCTTTTTTTTTTTTTTTTTTTTTTAAGATAAACAAATTTGTATCCTTTTTTGACCAGGACATCACATCTCAAAAGTATGTGCGACAGAGCTGCAGTTTACATTTCATCTGCTTCAACAGTTGGTTCTGACAGCTGCCAGGAAAGGAGCATGGCGTTGTTCACTGCCTGGATTTATGACTGTGCCTTCATCCTTTCTGTAATTCCATGTTGCAGCAATGTCCTGGGAAAGTTTTTATCTGACGTGGGTAGGTGATAACACAGTGGTCACACCAATGTGAAAAAATGGTGATGTTAATGTACCCTTAGCAGGGTTTGCCAACAAACTGTTGTCTTCCCTCCACGCTGTGTCTGTGCTCTTTACCAAGAACCTTCCCACTGAGGGATATTCTTGCAATATTCTAAAATTTCCACACCAAACCTTTAACAGAAAGAATTAGTGACAGTAATCCAGGCAGTTTGCATGTGCCTCGATATATTTATACTACAGTTTTTGTTTGTGATCTCCTTGTGGATTGTTTCGTTAATCTTCTCTCACTTTTCAGTCTACCCATTATCACTTTCTGGAGATTTCCCATTGTTTGGTCCCCTTGGACCAAAAATTTAGGCTAAAATCTTGGTCATTAAACACAATTTCTGGTGGGAAATGCAAAATTTTGGAAATTCCCCAAATGACAAAAAGTCTGCAAATTTTCACAGGTCATTGTGATTCGTTGTTTAAATGTATTGTGTGTATTATATGTAATATAATATTGTTTAAAGGACTAGTGGCACAAAAGGGATCAAAATTACAAAGTCTAAACTACATACTTTCTTTAGAAAAATTATCAGAAACTCTGTTTCATTTGAACATTTTTGCTGTTGAAAAGTTATTAGAATTGGTATGTGAATTGCAGTAATTTCTTCCTGGGAAACTGATCCTTTTTAAAAACTATCATTGTTGTTTTATCAGTAGCAGCATTTGCACAAGATTTTGCATGATTTTTCTGTCTTCTGATTGGTGAGCAAGTAAAGTTAGCAAAACCAGTCTGTTATTTACAAGGAGTTTTGTCCTAACTCTGTAGTCTGTTCTTTCCCACTTCTCTCAGCTTTTCAAAGAAATTCTAGGTATGTTAACAGAGGTCATTTCTCTGGGACACTGTGCCGGGAAGAGCTGGCAATCTAAACAAAAAAGGGAAACAAGGGTAGAAATGTTAATGTCACCATTTTACTAATGGAGTTTTGATAAACACACTGAAGTCACCGATTAACCTTGTCACAGAGCCAGAAGCTGAACCCTGTGACCCACTCCCTGGGTCTAGCACACTAATACCATCTTTTAACAAGGAGTTTTGCCAGAAGTGGCAGTGAACAAGAGGCAGTAAAAACGAAGCAATTTGTTGTTTATTTCCTTATGATGGCTTACATTTTACAACTGTAGCACCAATACTGAAATTCACTTACAGCCACCACAATGAATAAAGCCATTTTCAATAGCATAGACATATGTCCATTATCAAGCAATAGACATAATCTATTTACCATTTAGGCTAATTTTATTTCATTATTAAGACATTTACATAACATATCACCTTTCCCCCCCCCCCCCCCAAATATTACTAGTCTTGCTCTGACAAAAGTAGTTAATGAAATACTGGCCCATATTTCAAATTGTAGATAGGTTTACTTGTCTAATTCAGAAAGCTGCCATTGCCATCGTGGAGAAGCAAAGAGAACTTCCTTCTATTATTTGTAAACTGCAGGAGGCTAAATAATCTCTTACATTATAAACAGCACTCACACACAGATATTCACATACACTGCAAAAGAATTCATGCTTTGTCTGGAGTAAAATGAAGTCCCAGAGGTAATTTCTGGACTGTGTGGGAAATAGTGCCTCCCGCAGAAAATTTATAGCCATGATTGTTTAATAGAAATGAAAAATATAGTGTTAAATGTTTTTAACAAAAGCATTCAATTGTTTCATATTTTTCATCTGACTCTTACCACTGCCAATTTATAGAAATTACAAATCCTGGACCAAGTTTTAGGTCACTTCACAGGAACTAGTTTAACTAATTCCAATATATTGTTTTGGTCACATCATAAAATTATTCGTTGAATATGCATTTAATTTGAATTTATTGCTGGCCTACACTGAAAATAATAGAGTTTATACCAAAGCTCATAAAAAAGCCATTTGGGAGTAGTATTAGAAGATACTAGAGAATGTTTTTATTTCAGTTTATAACGGACAGGAAGAGTTGTCTGAGGAACAGCAGATTATTAGTCTTGAGAATGATCTTTTCCACCTCTATTTAGGAGTAGCTGAATGCTGTAGGTGTGATGACCAAACAGGCAAAAGCCTTCCACTGCAGATCCTGAAGCATCCATTCAGTTCTTGTCCTGGGCTGATACCACCAGCCTCCTCACATGACCCTGCTGCAGTTGGACTGGAGGCTTCACATTGATCAGACATGATAACAATTATGAGCTCCCTTGCCTGCTGTTTCCTATAGAAGCTGCCATGGGCACGCTCAGCCTAATGAGTTCTCTCATCTGTTATGATGAATTTCTCATCATCTGCATAGAAAAGGGGAAACACTGAAGCGAAATTCAAATTTCCACTCATTTTCTTTAATCAGAATGCAGCCCGTTTTTTTTTTTTTCTGAAAAGAACAAAGTTTGATTTCCCAACCTGACTGCTCTCTGAAAAAAGCCCAGAAATAATCCTGTATGACATATCTTTCTCTCTGCTTGTCTCAGAGTCCTTTGCACACTTTCAGGGAGGTGTATTAAAACCCACTCTCTTACCTTTACTGTCTTTCCCCTTTCCAGCTGTCCTTCCCTTCTGAGATCTCTGATAAGGTTTCTTTGGAGTTTGGGGGGATTATCAGCAGGTGCACAATTTCCCTTTTGCTTTAGCTTCTCTGTCAGTAAAAGGAGCATAAATACAGCTTGCCTTTTCCACAGCAGCTGTGAGCCAAAAGCTCATGCTTATAAAGCACGTTAGGCTGGGTACATGCTAATGTCAGATAAGGGTAGGTGGGTGATTGTTATTTCTTTGGCTTAATTGACAATAGGAATAATTGAAAGTGAAGATAAAATTTAACCCTTTGAACTTATGTAGATTTGAGAGGCTGTATTGTTTTCATCCACTGACTCTGATGATGTGAGTTTTATCCCTGAGGAAAAAAAAATTGATCCCAGCAGCAACACTGAAGAGAAATCCTGTGATATGCAGGGGGAAAAAAGTCATACATGCCCTTTGAATCCTCTGTCCCTTTCTCCTCCAATCTGAATTCACTTTTCCTTTGTATAAGACTGGCATTAAACAATGAAAACCTCGAGACACTTGTGGTCTTGCAGTCACCATTTAAGGGATGCTGGGAGCGAGAGAGAAGCACTAAATTGCTTGTCTAGTGATAAGCCAAAGCTATCATTCACTACATGGGTTTTGGACCAGGCAAGGGGTTCATTTTAACTCTGTACTTGCAGAGATTCCTTGTAGTATGTTTTCTACTGCATTTCAATCCCTTACTATTAACCAATGATGCCCAGAGCAGCTTTTGTTTGTTGTGCTTTGAGGAGAGCTGGGAACTGTAGATGGATGATGCAGACACAGCCAGGTATTTCCCTGCAAAATATCTATCCAACAGCTATTCAGCTTCTCTTGTTTAGTTAAACTAATAATTTAAAGATAACAATCAGACATTTTTCAGCAAACCCCTCACTGAAACAATTGCGTGTTTCATAGTTTCCAAAAGCTTCCGCAAAAGTCAGCAGATTTATGATTTAAAGAAAAACACCCTATCACATTCAACAGCTTGCAAAAACAAACTTCCTCCCAATTTTGACGTTCCCTGATCACAGTGTAACCTTGTTTAAAGGGCAATTACTGGGTAAGACCTTTGCAACTGTTTAGTTGAAAGCTTCTTGCTGTCTCGGTGAAGTGTTCACAGTGAGTATCTACTGCTGCTTGCCCTCGTGGTGCACTTGAGCTCCGCTTGCTCACAGCAGCTCATCGCGAACAGGTTGTGAAAGAGCTGACCTTTAGCAAAGAGGAAATAATCCTCAGCCCTTGAAGACACAGAAACTTCCACAGAAATTAATCATCACTTCTCTAGTAACTCACCAGGCCTTTAGGGGCTGGACTGTGCTTTTGGGACCCAGCCCTAACCTCACGGGGTCACAGTTCTTCCCACGCGCCACTCTTGGGCTTGAGAAAAGGAGCTGCGAGCGGATCTGGAAAAGGAGCAGGTTTTTTTCTCTCTGGGTAGCCAATTCAGTCTCCCAGGTGGGAGTATTGCCATGATACTCTCATTTCTTTACTCGATGATTCAAAGTGATGTGAGGAAAATACAGCACTGGAGCCAACCCAGTGTGTAGTTAAAGCTCGTTTGTGAAGTCAATGGGGTCTTCACCATTTTCTGGCTCTTCCTAATTAAAAAAAAAAAAAGTTATATTTTTGTTGCATAACTAATCTTTATTTTCCTAATGCATGCATTGTCAGGTCCCAGTGTATCCCTGTCCCTTATGGACTGGCTAAAAATAACAGTGTAATCAAAAATGCTTTCAGTTGCTCAGCAAACCATAGCCCATAGAATGCTGCATACTACTTAGGAATATAACCACAGTAAAATCAGGAAGCTAGGACATCTCTCAGAAAACATAACTGGACTCTATTTCACTTATTCTCTGAGGTACCTTTAAAAATTCAGTTATGTAATAAATGTGGTCAGGAATTATTTGTTGAAATTTGTTGAAATTTATATGTGTGTTGGAAAGGGGCACTTCATCAGAACCACAAGTCGTTTGTTTGCTTTTTTTTTCTGAAATGTTATTCCAGTTTCAATAAAACTTTCCACAACACAGATACTTAGAGTCCAAGGCACAATTTGGTGGGACTAGAGCTGGAGCTGGTAGCTGGGGATGTCTGTCCAGGAAAAGTTGTTAACCCAGAGGCTGCAGTGTTTGCATAAAATGTAGCAGAAACAAATCAATGCACTTTGCCCATAATTAGAATCTAAAAGACAATGTGTAGTGATGAGAAGATGAATGTAATGGAATACCTTTCCAACAGGAATAGCAAAAATACTCATCTGATAAAGCACAGGTCCTATTTTAATTAACATTGGGTTTCATAAACTTCTGTTTGTGCAAGGGATTATTTATTTGTTTGCCTGGAATTGCAGAGAGGGAAAGAGAGACACCAGCAGGCCCATTGCAATCTTGTATTTTAAAAAAGCCCCTAAAGTCTTGTTTTCATCTTGCTGACATATGGTAGCAGGTTTTGAGCTTAAGGTGAGATGGAATAATAAAACTGTTCCCTTTGCAAATTTATTTATGAACTCAGGCCTCATACAAGCATTGAATTAGTTGCCCAAATGGTAGCTAAGTTATAACATCTAAATTTTGTGCATTTTCATGCAGTTGCATTCCTAGTTATACTTGCATTTCTCAGTGTACCAAAGCCCAGGGACAGGGAAAATGTGACAAAGAGCTGCTGTGAGGAACAGAAATTATCAGCTTAAGTATCCTGAAATGGTCTTCATCAGCAAAAGATTCTTTAGTGTCTCTTTTCTCTCTTTTTATTTCTGGGCTGAAATATGTGCAAAATTTTAAAAAGTAAGGCATCATATTTTCAGCAGGAGAATCTGTGAAAACCTTGAAAGGTACAATTATTAGTGCAGTAAGGCATATTATATTCCCTTTCTGTTCCTTTGAAATTATAGACAGAAGTAAAAACTTGTTCTTTATGTATTGTGAAATTTTAGAATTTAATAAAAACAACCTGGTGTTGTTAAAAAAAGAAAAATAATACTTAAAAATTACAGTAGTTCCCAGTGAACATAATTGTCATCACCAGGCCAAAACCAACTCTAAAATTGACAGGTCTGTCAATTTTAAGATGAAAGAACCTGAAGTCATTTGAATTTTAGGAAAGTAATAGAAAATGGCAGGTGTTTTTTCTCCTGAGAAAAGAGGGGGTTAAGATCTAGATAGCCTATTCTGATAATGACATATTAAATAGAGTACTTATTTTCAAACTGATGCAGGAAAATATGAAGATCTACAATTAATTAATTAATTTAAAATAGTTACAGGTGCATCTAATCTGCTAGGTAGTTTGTCATTCACATTCTATAAAACTAAAGAGTTCTAGCACCTAAAATGCTAACAGAGTGAAAGGTTACCTGATAAGATGTACCAACAAGCATTTATAGAATTGGGTGCTGGATAAGGAGAACCAAGGTCATTAAAAAAAATTGTGACTATTAATGAACTCTAATTTTTCTGTCACCTTTGAACACATGGTGGTATTATCCTGACAGGATACAAAAGAACCCATTCCTTCTGACATGATTTATGGGAGATCAGTTCCAGTAATGTGTCCTGGCTGTATCAGTTTTAGCTGATAGAAGAAAAAAAGTAAGATTTTACCATGCTTTCAACTTTGTCAAGAGACCAGAGGGAAAAAAAAAACACAAACAACCAAAAAACTATCAAGGGCAATTTGCACATATTATTTTGAAGATGTGCTTTAGGGCTGGGGTTAGTTTCTCTGTCTCTCACTATGTCACACAACGAACCTAGATTAGTTGTAGGGCTTCACAAGGGAAGCTCCCTCCAAAGATATGCTGCTTGAAATCCAAGAAAGACCTTCTTTCATTTCGGATTTCTTGTACTTTTGAAGGGGATGGGGATAGGGGAAGGGAAAGGCATTCCTAAACAGAAATTCCCAAACTGTGATTAACCAGCCACATAATTGATGGTGGTAGCACTTGGCACTGAAAAAAATAAAAGATATTATAACCATACATTAGTATGGGGTAATACTAATCCTAGTTCAGAATTTACTGGTGAGGGACTGCAGCTGTTTATTTTAAAATCTGTTTGTTTGTTGAATCTTGCAGGATCCTTCCCATTGACATGAGAAAAGGGTTGTGTTTGAGAGAAATGTCCATCTAAAGGGGACCATCAAGGCACCACGTCAGGGGCTTGGAGACCTGTGCTCAATTTTCACCTTTGACAAGTTTTTCTTGACTCAGTGTGAGCGATTTGCTTTTCCTTGGATTGCATCTGCACTTAGAAAATGAGCCCACTCCTGAACAGAGGTGTTGAAAGGCTACATTAATCTTTGTGGGGTGCTCAGACACGTCACACTAAGTACCTGGATAGATGGCTGACAGCCAAGATGAGGCAAATTACTAATTACTTTCTTTCAGCTCAGGTTTTTGGGTTGCTTTGTAATCCGTTGTGTGGGAAGACACCAAGATACATGTGTTAACTATTAAATATGAGGCTGTAAAATGTAGATTTGTCTGTGACAGAGCCATGACAGAATGACAAAGAGAAGCTTCCCTTTTCTGCTCTACTATTTTTCTTCACACAGCAGGATGAAGGTTGGTTACATGAAGATTTGAACAACATTGTGCAGAAGGAAATGAGAAGAAAAATCTGAAGAATTCTGTCAAGAGTACCTTTCTGAGATGTGATCCCTCTCCCAAATAAAATTTGTAATGGGATATAGTAACACATGAATTTCCTTGTAATTCATGTGTTACTATACATGAAAATTAAGCAGGCAATTAAAAGCTGAGCCAGCTTTTAATTGCCTGCTTACAAAGATTTGAATTGGACTAGAGCTGATACTAATATCTCTTTCCTTTCAAGGATATCTATTGTGTACATTTTCTTGAGTGACTGCCCACTGTGGTTTTGTATTTTTGTCATATGCTACCATCTGATTTGTCTAATTGAGTACTTTGTAGGTGTTCCTGTTCCCCAGGAAAAAAAATCCCCAGACTCAGAACAATACATAATCATGCTTCTGAAAAGTAATTGTGTTTTTTAAAAGGTAAGAAAATGAAAGAAACCAAGAATACCTGTAGTGCCAATTCCATAGATGACTTCTCACAGAATTATTGCTACAACATAGGAAAACCAAAACACCATTTTTGTGCTAAATATTAACAGCAGTAACACTGTTACTCTGAAATGCTGACCATGTGAATCCAGAGGTAAATGATATATATATACATATATGTTTGGGCTTTTGACCTTTTCAGTATTTGTTTGCCATTTCATTCTCTCACCTATAACCTGGAGATTTATGGCAGAGTAAACTTGTTAATCCTAACAACCATATTTTCATTTGGAAGCTGGACTGACCGTCAACAAACATCAAAGGAACTCCTTGGTTTTCAAGGGACACCTGTTAAAAGGGAAGGTTCATGCGTCACCCAGCACTGCTGGAGTAAAACATGTTTACTGTGCTACTGATGGCTGTTATCACTTGGAAACCTTGCAGGTCTCCTCAGACACTGGGTAGATGAAGAATTAAAACCTCTTCAAGTGTGGAGGGAGCATGTATCTTCTTGGCTTGGGTTTCAGCAAGTTCTTCATATTTTATATTAGTCAAAAGTATTTTTTAGACCTAGGTCTGCTGCTCCTCCAAAGACAAAGAGTCTTTGCAAAGCTGACTGGAGCTGGCTGATGTGGGTGAGTGTGCCTCGCACCATGGACCTGGGCCAAAGCTCATTAAAGCCAACTGTGATCTTTCCACTGACTTCTGTGCATTTTGCCTCAGATCCTCGGGGCAAAATAGTGCCTCTGTGAGTCACACAAATGTGTTTTGCCCCACAATTAATTAAAATTATTTGAATTCATGAGACTTCTCATGAGATCAAAATGGTAATCAGTATGAGAGTGAGGAATGTTGTCATTATCACTATCTAGTCCATGTTTTATATTTTTCCTTTGACTTCTGTGTTATTTTATGATCAGGAAGTATCAGTTTTATTTTGGGAGTATCCTGCCTGATTGTGTTTGTGCAGTGTGCATTTGTTTAATGTTTATGCATCAGTTTGTGAGGTTTAGTTGAAGATGAAAGGGTATATCTTTTTAAAATTTCAGCAGTGTTAGTGCAGAGGGAAATCATACAATATTGCAAAAATGTATAAGATTTAAGGCACTAGAATTAGAAACATGATATTGAAGTAAGTGGTCTGACCTTTAAAAAATTCAGTCCCTTGTATACTTGGATAATAATTTAAATTTTTGTGTCTGAATGCACCTTTTAAAAATGCTCTTTTTTTCATGAAGATTAAGTATCATGTCAAGAAACAGCTTGGGACTTGACAGGCCATGCATTTTATGTTCCATTTATGTGCAGGATTCCTAGGTGCCAGACCCTACGCTTACAGAAATGAAAGTTGATTCTCTTTGGTGCCAGCAGTGTAAGTATTCACCTACATGTAAAACTATTTCATTTTATTTTTTTTTTGTCTAACTATGCTCTTTAAAACAAACAGCTTAATGCAGCATCACCTGTGAAAAAATTCAGTGGGGAATGCCACCTACACTCCAAATGTTATCCCAAGCGAAGTGTACCTTATGCTTTTACAAACTGCTTCAGGGTGGCTTCCCAGACAGACCAGATTATCCTGCTGCTCAAGTGCTCCAAACCATCTTCCTGTCTTCTGTGACTCTTTTGACCTTTGCCATCCAGGTGACCCCAGCATGCAACAGCATTCCCAAGCTTGCTTGGATCCAGGTGCTACACAAAGGACTGGTATGACCACTCCAGCGTAGGTGGCACGTGTCTCTGGGAGTACTTGAGCAGCTCCACACTCTTCCCACGCTCATGTTTTCTGCCATCCACGCTGCACTGACACTTTCTGGCAGCTGCATAGACCTGCCTGCCAAAGCAGGCCATCCTGTGTGAGGGCAGCATCCAATAATAATATTCTATGAGATCCGCTTCTGGTTATAAACAATTTGCCGCAAAACCAAGAAGTACCTACTGTTCTCAGAATTTTTTTTTTTCCCCTCCTGCAAATTCATGCTTCGTTAATCTTCCTAGTTTTCTATCAGTTTGTTTTTCAGGAGTTTGTTTAATTTATGGGTTTATTAATTTTCCAAGAACTTTTGCTAGTAGCATGGTTTGCTTGTGTTTTTCCAGCAGGAAATGAAATCAAGACTGGTGAATGATGCCAATTGTCAAAACTTTATTAACAGCAGAGAAATGTTTCTTGGAGAAAAGTTGAGCTTTGCCACCTGTGTTCTCAGTCCTGAAGATAGTTTTCTGCGAGGACTTGGGCAAATCTCCTCACAGCACTCCACCTCTGTGCAAAATGGGGATAATGCCTTATCCAGTCTAGAAAAAACACAGCTGAAAGTACAAATGGAAAGCCTGATGGTAGAAATGAAAACTGTTCTAGCTGACACAGATCTTGGAGCCTTGAGGTTTTTATAATTAGCTTTTGATGTCCTGTTCATGATTCTCCGGAGTTTTAAAAAAATAAATTAAAAGAGTAAAACAAACTGAACGTGACAGAATCCTTCACTCACTTTTCACTCGGACAATAACTGAATTGTCAGCCAGAACTTGCTTACGTGCATGCTGAGCAAAAACTATTAGGAGTGCCTAGAGGGATAAAACATTTTTCATTGTAATCTGTGAGAGTGTCTTCTCTGACATCCACTGGATTAGATGGGTTGCACTGAGTTGTACAGGAAGAGAAAAAAGAAAAGGCAACCAAAACCCAAACTCAAATACTACATTACTCAATGAAAATTTTGCTTTCAAAGGTTTTAAGGGTTACCCATGTTACAGAATGGCAGTTGTTTCTTCCACCCGAATAGTACAAAACATCTCCTTTTACCAAGATAATGCTAGCAAAAATAATTTTTCTTTTATAAAACATGCTAGTTCTACTGTAGGGTTTTGGTTTTATTTTGTTTTGGTTTGTCTTTTTTCCATGTTTAACTTAGAGTTATCCTTTTTAGAATTAAAACTGGTCTCCTGATACAAGCAGAGGAATAGAGTTATGTTCTGCCTTCTGGAGTTTGTGCCTTGATTAACAAATGCAGGGGAAAATGGAAGGATGGTTATCATCCAATACAGCAATGGCATAGTTTGAAGCTTCAAGAGTGCTAAGAGATGGACAAGGGCCTCACAGTGATAGAATAGCTTTTTTAGCAAACTCCTCAACAGCAGTATGCTGGCTTTATTAAGATAAACTAAAGGAGATAATAATTGGAACCATCTGTATCCTTGACAAAATAGAAGAAAGAAAAATGTTTGAAGGAGAGATAGAATCAAATGAAAAGATTGGGTCTAACACATATTTAATATGATGCTGACAAGCCTGAGCAAATGCACTGGAACTTGACATATGATCCCAAAAAGCTTTAAGGGAGGTTCTGAAATTGAAAATTATAAAGCATATCTTATAGACTGACATACAAACTCTTTGAGGGTTTGGCATCAAGCCATCCAAGTATTGAATATAGAGCAGATGGTGAGGGTGTTACAACTCTCAATCTGCTAGAGGTAATATTTAAGAAAATTAGAATAATATTCATCTTAAAAACAGTGTTAAAATGATACTTTTTCTTCCTGACACTACTAGCAAAAAGAAAAAATATGAATGCAAGTGCTAGTCTTTCCTTCCACCAGAGAGTTTTTCTTGTCTTTACTGGGTTGACTCACAAAGTGTCTTTTTATAACAGGTTATTTGGATTGCATTTTCTACATATAAAACTTTCTTCTGTAAAATGTGTGTTTGCATTCCTGGTTTATTATGCTCCCATTGCTGTTCCTAGTGGGCCTGTAATATTTACAGGGTGAAAAGAAGAGGGAACTTGTTTTTAGTACTATATGCTTTGTGTCATTTGACACAGAATGAGGGAAGACTGATTTGGGTATGAAAGTTGTGCGTGGCAGGCCTGAGATAACATGCTGCTATAATACCTACAGGGAGGAAGCAGTGAGAAAATCCTTGGAGCTCTGTATAAACAAAGTCAGGATTTTGATGGCGGTATGTGGAAATTCACATTCGCTCTCTACAAGAAATGTCTTTCTCCTGTAAGTTTTGGAAAAAAGCCATGCAGGTAGTAATATTTTTTCCATACCAATGGATCCCAAAACACCCTATAAAAGCTTACATATGTAGCAAAACAAATATGCCTCTGTATGGGTTACAGCATAAACCACACAGATAACTATTGCAGAGCAGACTTGCAGATATAAGAATATTTTTCTCTCCCCACTCTTTTTCATCCTTATTAAAACAACCCACATTATCAATGCACCACAGACATAACCAGAATTTTTAAAGTTTGCCAATTAGTTTTGTTAAAACAGCCTAAATTAAGGAGGTAACATCAGATTTACCAGTCTGGGTTGTACACAGTGATGTGACTGGTGGAGTTAAAACAGTGTAACAGAGAAATGAATTGAACCTTTTCTTTCGGAAGAGCCGGGTTTTGTTAGTGAGTTTCAGTTATAAAATTGAATTATACATTTGTGAATTATGAATTATGGAATTAAAAACTGTGGGTCTAGGTAGCTCATACTTTAAGAGCTACCTCTACCCTTCAGTTAGAAAGAATCTCCTCGAAAAAAACACGTTTAAGTCTGACTAATGTTTCATAGGAAGCAGAGACTGTGCCATACGCTTTTTTTATGTGGAACAGAACCTATTAAGCACCTCATGATGTGCAGGCAATTCCAATTACATGAACAGAATTTTCTTGATTTACTGGCAACGTTACTTTTCACTGCTACCTCTAGTGGCCACCGGCATGCTTTAGAGCCAAAACAGCATTCAAGTAGTCCCACCCTGGTAATTTTCTAGCCTGGTTTGGATGCAAGTCACTTAGAATTCCACATCCAGTAAAAAAAGGGGCAATAACAACTTGCCTGTTCCTTCTTCGTAGTTCAACAGTATTGCCTTTCTGGAAAACACGCTCTTGTAAGTCAAAGCTGTATTAAAGAAAAATGGCCAACATAATCATCTTTTTAATCTGAATCACGTCTCCTTTTAAGAATTGACTAAAAACCAGTAAATGTTAGTTCATTTTGGTCTCCGTGACGCACACAAGATAGGGCAGAGTTGACCAGCTGAGTTAACCTACTGCTAAGCTCGGCCAATAGATTGCTCCATACTCCAAGCAGATGTTTCTCTTTTAGGCTAATGGAACCCTTGCAGACCATATCCCTCCCCAAGAGAAAACACCAGCACAGTTGGAAGCTGGAAGGACTCATCTCAGTAACAGAAGCAAGGTGCCAGCAGCATCAGCAGCAGTTAGTTAATAAAAATCCACGAACAGAACAGGAATTGCATTTTGGTTTAGCTTGTTTAAAAAAACACCACCACACAAATGCTTTTTCTTCTCTGCATGACCCTCTTAGATGTAGCGGGGCTTTTTCCCGTAAAAATTGACTGCTGGGTGAGAGAAGAGGAAATCAATCTCTCCCTGTTAACTGTGCTGTTGTTCTGTGTCAGCCATAAAATGGGAGAACTGCATTTATGGAAATACTCATTGCTAAAGTTCATGTCACAGGTAATAATTGATCTTTATATTCTAGGCTAAGAGAACTTTATTGTAGCTTGAACACATAGACTGGATTTGATTTGAATCTTATACCTGAAGTAGCTCTTCTAAAGTCAACCAATTCATGCTTGTTTGTGACACTGTAAGAACAGAGAAATGCTTATTATATTTGCTCCAGAGGATGAATGGCAATGAACAGAACTAGGCTCCCATATTGGACTTTGAATAAGAATTGTTTCCAATTCCTGGAAACACTCTTTTCTCTTGGGACTTGTACATCCGTTTTTGTCTAGTCAATGGCTCTGAGAGCTACTTACGAAATGATAATTAATGCCAGGGCTTTATATCTTATGTAAATGTGACCTGAAGCCTGGAGAGCCAAGTTTCATAGAAAGTATATTAAAGACAAGGAAAGCTGGAGAACAGTTTGCATGGCTTTACTGCAGTTTTCCAGAAGTGGTGGCAAAGACTTGAATCTCCTCTCTTGGTATAGCTGTTGGAGAAGATGTTATAAAATTCTGCTAAATCTTTGGAACAAAAGCATCTCTACCTCTATCTTTTTTTGCTCTAATGGCAAGAAGACAAGAGTGAGGAAAAACATGTTAGTGCCAGAATACCCCTTTTCAAAGGGAAGGCAGAGCGAGCACCCAAGGAAAACCTCGCCACAAAATGGGAACTGCAGCTGCTTCCAGCAGCCTGGAGTGGAAGTGCTGGGCAGGTTGCTGTTCATTTTCTCCTGCCATTCACATTGGGTTGTGGGACAGGTAATACTTATTAACCCTCCAGTGTGTGGGCTCAGCTACACAATGAGCATTACACTGTTACTACCAGCATCATTTGTAACCTGTTTTGCCCTGGTGAAACCTCTGTTATTGATGCTGAGGGAAAGACTAGGGAAATAAGTAGTTTCCATTATAGTCCAATTGAAAGGGAATGGCAAACAACACCATATCTCCCTGTTCATTTGCTGCGTAGAAGTGTTGGCTTTTAATAACATCTTCTGAAAATTATTTATATAGTCTATTTGCCAATATCCGTATCAGTTCATGCCCTTTGTGTGTTCTAGATAACATTGTTGTGTTTCCTTTGACTTAACATTTAGTGTGCTGTGAACTTGCCACTAGCCAGAGCAGTTCAGGGTTTCCTCTGTCTGATCCCTTCCATAAGCTGTTTATTAAGGAATGACTCATTTTTAGAGACTGTAAATTTGGCTTTCACGCTGGAGGTCTCTGTAGCTACACTTGCAGGGGCTCTTTGCCTATGCTTCCTCTGTTTAGATTTATATTGGGTGTTTAAATGCTGAGAGATCTTTCTAGAGTGAAAGAGAAGAACTCAGGCAAAGCTCAGCATCTTTTTCTGACTGATTCTTGGAGACTGTGCAATGGCCAAATCTGAAATTTCCTAAAGCCTGATCTTGTTCAGTTCTGGGAGTTAAACTTGGCTTTCTCTAAAAGATTGGCCACCCCCGTAAGTTTTAATCAGATCCAAACTTCTTCTGCCTGTTCTATACTCTCTTCTGCCTATTCTCCAGCCAATTTCTGTGCAGGATCCATGAAGATCCATTGAATACACCAGTCAGAGAAACCCCACTGTGCATCCTTGTGGTTGAAGAGCTAGGGTAGGTCATGGGACACAATCATCTGAATCAAAAACTGTGTATAGTAAAAACCCCTGAAGATATCACTTAATTGCAACCAAACAATTGGCAAAATATTGACTGGATTGCTAATGACCAACTGATGCTGATTGCTAATGATTAGAAATGTAAAGATAAGAAAGAAAGGAAGATGCTTTCGAGCCCTACACAGTCTAAGTAATTGCTGTACCTGCAGAAAGAAGTTCCTGATTAGATAGGATGCAAACTAACACAGTTCTCCCTTGCCTGCCTAAAAGCAAATCCAAAAAAGTGCATCAAGGACAGGAAACAGCTCTTCTCAGAGGACAGGCATCTATGAACCATCATGATGGCTTAGTCTCCCCATTTCTGACTCCCCAGTTGTTTGAGAGTCAAACCCCTTTAAAGGATTAGTACTATATCTTAAAATTTATGAGGATTAAGAAAAGTATTGTGGGTTTGTTGGTTTTTTTTCCCCTCCTTTTGGATCTTATACTACATGTGAATCTGATGGCCAAATCACAACTGTGAGACCGTGGGACTTTCACTTGTGCTGACAGTGAGGCACATGACATTTCACTTGTTTAGTTTTTGTTTTCAGTTTCTAGTGTTAAAAAAATATTCTACAGGGTAGACTTTAATTTGTATTACAAGACAGACTGCCTCTACCATGAGAAAAACTGTATTTGATGTAGAAATTCCTCCTCAGAAAAGGTTCCAAAATTGAAACAAAGGAGGAACAAATTATTCTTTCCAGAGTCTGTGTTGAGAAAGACTCAGCAAGTTCCCTCAGAGAGGGAACTTCCAAAGAAGCTACTTTTCTCTTTTTAGGACCATAAAAGCCAGTGAAGGTACTCCTGTGTCATCAAAAACCAAGAACAGTAGAAGGACTATTTGCAACATTCTAGGTCGTTGCCTCCTGATAGTCACCTGTACCCAAAAAGCAGCCAGGTGTCACAGGAAGGATATGTTGTGTTGAATGGATTCAATCATATGAGACCCCACCTGCAGTGCAGCTTCCTCCCAGGAAGGACATGGACCTGGTGGAGTAAGTCCAAAGGAGGTCACCAAGGTGTATATAAAGTCAAGGAAAGGTGTTTAGTGTTTCCTGTAGGCTGGGTGGAGTTTTGAACCAACAGTAGTGGTAATTTAAAAGGGAAATGTAGATATGTCATTCTGACTCTGTTTCCTGCCAAGTACCTTGGAATAAGGATTACATTTCACCAGTCTATTCCCACTGACACATTTCCACAACTCACTTGCAGCCCTTTGCTAGTTGCATCTATGTTCTTTCTCTAAACCTTATTCCCATTCTGAAGGTTCATCTCAGTTATTTCTTTGCCTGCACCTCTGCTGTCCCTGTCTCCACTGTCCTTCTTGTCCTCCATTCTTCCTCTACTCCATCAGATCATTGCTCATCACCTGCTTTTCCCACACTATTTTGCAGTTTCATTTTTATTCCCACTATTTGCTCAACAACTGTCTCTCTTTTCAAAGTTTGCATCCAAAGTCTGTCGTGTTCTGCATTGCTGATATCTTGATCTTACAGGTGTCCTTCTGTAAGTGAAATAAGAATCCTGTTTGCCCTGAAGAGATTTTAAGTGCTCTGTAGAGGAGACAAATCTGTGGTATTATGTGTTGCAAAACACCAACGGCATTTTCAAGTTTTTGGTCTTAAGAAATGACACAAAGGACAAAAGACTGGAGTAAAGCAGAGACATGTAGCATGCTCCAGGTTTCAATTAACTGTTCTGACTGTTAATTCTCTGGGAGACAAAAAGAGTTAAGCTGAGGTATGCTCCAGGCTTTTGTGATAGTGGAAAGCTGGAGGGGAATTCGTTTGTGGATTTCAGGACAGAGTTCACATTTACTCACTTCTTAACCACTCCCATATCCTTCGTCCATTCAGCAGATAAAGCTGCTATCTAAATCAATAGGTTTTAGGCTTAAGTTATTTCCTTATCATAATTCTGGAACAAAAACAACTTCATTTGTTTCAAATTGGAGTCATTCCCAGTTCTTAGTGGTAAAACAAATACATATATACACGTCTATGTAAATGCACATGTACACAAGGATACACGGTGGCGTTAAGACTAGATATATAATGTGAAAAATGGAACTAGAATCATCAAACTGTGTTTATTAATGAATTTTACATCAACAAAAAGTAATAACCTCTCTAGAGGATGCTGTTTGTTCACTGGGCAATTAAAAACTGAACCTTTAACTATCTTATCAAAGGGATGCTTGATTTCTGAGACATTTGGAAGATTTACCCTTTAATATATTTTTATACAAATTTACATTTCTATTTTCACTGTACTTTAATTCAGTACTTGATTTTGGATTTTAAGAGCATCAGCCAGATCTGGTTTCAAAGGAGGGTTTCAGCAACTACTGTTGCTGTTTTGCTCTTAACTCAGACACTGAACTGTGTCTGAGTTAGATGCCACTTCCTTGCCTTTCCCCCAGAAATTTCCTAGAAAAATTCTGGAGTTGCTACATGCCTCTCTTATTTTTCTTATACTTTGCCTTCATGCCTTAATTCTGGAGGAGGATGACCAGCTCTACAGCCAGTATAATCCAGCACAGAATTCCAGATTTTCTCTTGCCCTACTACCTGCTTAAAAACGCTTTCCATCTCTGCATGCCACAGGGCTTCCTCCAGAGGTTATAAGCATCCACCTTGCTCTTCCCTGACTGCTGTCACCATTCTCTAGCTTCATAAATGAACTTTCAAACTGCAATTAGTAGCATGTAACTGACTCTCTGCCATGCCAGTTAGACAAAATCACTAACCATTCCACCTTCATCTTCTGCTGATTTCAAGTATTATTCCTGTGCATTCTGAGATGCCTCCTTTTTTTTCCCCTCCTGGAAAACGCCTATCAGAGTCTTTTATGGCAATCTGCAGTTATCAAAACCTTTTGTTATATATACATTGCTTTTTTTCCTGTCTAATCAATTTGTAAGGCTATTCCAGGATTTCTTCTTTCCAGCAGTCAGTAGTGAATAATTTATACCTACAAGCTGGTTATGCACTGACATTTCAATTTGTCCTATAACTTTAACAGCTCTTAATATCAAAGTATTTACAGATGTATCAATTAAACTAACCTTTTGCTAGTCTAAACAATTAAAGAATTTTCTGTTTCCTTTTAAAATAGACGTTCTACTTCCTTGCTCATTCTGTAAGTCTTTATCTCTACCTGTTACAGTTTGAATTAATATTTACTGAACATGAATGACCATGTCTGGGAATTACTACTATGCCTCAGTTTATTTACCTAGGAAATTCCAAATTCCCTTCATCCATCTTGAATTCATTTAATTTTCTCCCACAACTACTGATTCCCAGTCTTCTCTGTCTTAATCAGAGCCTCTTTATTGAGCCATTCCTGGCCTGATTAGTTTCTGTATTTGCATCCAGGTGTTGTTTTCCTCTGTATTCTCAGTTCCTTTGTCTTCATTCCTTTGTCTCAGTTTTCATTCCTCTGTATTCACAGCAGGTTTAACTCAGCAATCAAACCAGGCTCTGAGGTGTAGCAAAGTGGTTGCCAAAGATCCAGAGCTTTCAGGTGAGGTGATTAAAGCTTAGTCCCTCAGCAGCAGTGCATTCATGTGCCCTCACCTGGGAAACACCTAGCAGAGAGTGAGTCTTTAGAAGCTGATTTGGAAAAATTAAACAATCTCTTTCGAGCTTGTGTTAACTGTGAATTTCCAAATGACTGTAACATGGCCAAATTTGGTGAACTTCTAGAGGATGAATAAAAGACCAGTGTAAAGAGCTGTTCCCCTTCTGTGTCAGGTTTTCTGCTCCCTTAAGAATGTTCTCTCTTTCTTGGAAGAAGGTAAGTAAACTGTTCTTAAAATGAATAATAAGTCTCATTTTCTTCTGCTCTAGTTTTTAGTAATGATTGGACTGTTTTGGCTGGAATCTTACATCTTCCTTTCCATTTAACTAAAACAAAAAGTCAATCTGAAACAGAAAATGAGCCTGGAAACTTTCAACCAGAACAGTTGGTTTAGTCATGTTTTAAGTGACGGGAAACAGTGTTCAATGAACTTTAATAATATAAGTAGTTCCTATTTTACTTATAACAAGAATTTCAGTGTAGAATACGTGTGTGTTTCATTAAATACAGTAAGCTGAAGTCCCTATTACTTTTACTATGTAATGATTATTGTATATTTAAATGTAAGAAATGTACCAAAACTTACTAGAAATCATGAAAGCATGTGAGCTCTCAAGGTGTTTCAATTTAACAAACCACTTCTATAGGACATACTGGATAGTTAAATTTGATGCACTTCATAAAACAATGTATTTTTTAAAGATTTATATCCTATTAGAGCAAAAGCCTGGTGGGAAAAGAATTTTAGCTGCTTTCTTGGGTCTGCCATGGATTTCCTGAGAATGAGCACGATAATTTAGCCTTCTGTTTTCCTTTGCCTTATCTTTAAACATTTGTCTATACAGAATCCTTTTTCCTCCTCTGTTTCTCATAAATGCTTCTAAAGCCAGGATTGTTTTTTAAATGGGCCTGCAGTAACTTGCATGCTTAATGGTCCTACTTTTTCTCTTGATTACTGGCAGAATTTTAAATAGTGCTGTCAGCTAGTTTTTTTCTAAATCTGTTCCAATTCCATATGATGACATGCGTGGCTTGAATTTTGGTTTAAATTTATCCTAAATAAGCATAATCCTGTGTCTGGAGGACATAGAAGTGATACTATGGTGATTCCTTCACTAGCCTGACTGGAGCAGCGTGGATTTTGTACTTGCAGTGTAAGTTACTGGTTTTGGTTTGTTCCTTGCTTGCAGACAATAGATATTTTGTTAATGCCCTACAGCCTCTGAGAAACTTCAAATTGAGTTGACATAATAATGTCTGTTAACACAGTTCTGTGGCATACATTCCTGGAATACTCAGCTGATTGTTGATGCCATAAACACATGTGTGTTACTCATCATGAGGTGCACGCTCCTCCTCAATGTGTGCCAGGAACTAATGGCCTGGATGAAAGGGCTTTGTCCAATCTTTAAATACAAGTTGTTCAGTATGCTTATATACAAGTCATGCAGCCCAATGGGTTCAAACACACACCACAGGAATCTGAGATCACAAGAAACTTCCTTTTGTGGTCCTTTTGTGAGGATCTGCATTTTGATTTAGCTCAAACAGAAAGTCCATGTGAATGTAATTAAATGACTTTGATAAGATGGAGTTTTTTAATAGTAAACTGGAGTAAATTGCCTCCAGCAGTCTGGAGTCGATTTAGAAACAAGCAAAAATGCAAGGGAAGATGGTACATGGCATTTTGTTTTCTCTTTTGACTTGTTAAACCTGACTGCTTGGACCTTTTGTTGTCTCTGGGTACTTATCGATGAGACTTCCTTTGAGCATCAAAGACTTCCATTAGGAAAACAAAATTCTTGGCTTATTGAAACAGAGACATGTTGACTGAGCTGCCATAATGTTATTTGTTTTTTCATTAGACAGGTGAATTTCCCATGGGGTTAGAGTCCTGTGTAACAAAATCACCTTGCTTCAAAACCATGTGCTTCAGTGTAGTGGTTTTCTCCCTCTTCTCCCTGAGGTTTGGGGGGGGGACTTCTGGTGGTAAGGTTTGGAGACTTGGCAGGGAGCCAGCTTCAAACCATATCATTCAGTAAATGCAAAGAAGTGTCACATTTATCTGAATGTCTCATCTGGGGCTATCTGAGCATTTAAGCTTCTCTTCAGAAGGCAGAAAGATCTTTTGCTCTCTTTCCAAGAAAAACTCAGGAACTATTGCGTGAGTGTTTTCCAGAATTATGAAAACACTGGGAAGCAAGGGGGGCTTGCTCACTTTGCTTCAGTGCCTTTAGTACCAGGCTGTTTTTTACCTCTACCCTGCTTCATATGTTCTTTCCATTCTTCAAGCCTTAGCTTTTCCTCTCTCTTCTTTTTGTTGACCAAAATGGAAGACAACATGCAAGTGTGTGGTTCATCCACCCTTTTGAGTAATGGGTACATTTCCTTAGTATCAAAAGGGCATCATTGAACTCGAGTGCATTCAAAAAAGGCAGCAGGGATGATTGATTCCACAGCATCTGGATAAGGAATGACTGAGAAATTTACACATCTCCACCCTAAATTTTGACAGTAGATGACAGATGTTGACCCCAGATGTTGACAGTAGTATTAAGGCAGTTGATAGATATAGGTTGTTTACTATCCCTCCCAACTGAGTGAACCTAACAGGAGACCAGCTCAAAAAAAATGGGGTAGTTCCTCAGGAAATTGAGAACAGGCCTGTGGAACTCCTCAAAAGAGGATGCAGATGCAAGATGTTCGTGTGTTAAGAGATGCCTGCATAAGTATTTAGAAATCTTAACTAAATCATGTCAGGTTTGGGGAATAACATGAGCTGAAACAGTTAGAGAGGAGGATACTTAGTGGAGCTGTGATAAAGCCTTTCCTCAGTGGGTTATGGCTGCTCTTTGACTCAGGATCCAGGTTCAGATGTGGACATTTAGTCTGAAAAAAATATGGCTATTCTACTTTTCCCCCCAAGTGCAGTATTGAGAATACTTCTCTTACATCAGAAATTGTTGTCATTAAGTAGGAAAAAGACCATAATATTATCTTGGTGATTGCAATGGCACCACTTTGTCAGCATAGGAGACCTTGGTTCTCCCATGACAGAGGGCAGGTTGGATAAAAAAGCATTCTTGAAAGACATTCTGATTCTTCTCCTTTGTGTGCTAAGTGTATGTGGTAGCATAAAATTTTCAGTATTACCTTACTAACCCAAATGTTTGAAGACAAAATATTAATTCTCTAAGCATGGGTTTGAAACTTAGCCTGGGGGAACACAGATCAAAATTTCCTGCCTGGATGTAACTTGGAGATGCATAGAAGCCTCCAGCGGTTTTGCAGATTGGAACCTGATATATTGTAACTAGTCAGGAGGTGTTCCAAGTTGTTTAAAAAGAAAGCTTGAGAAAACAGGCACAGGGAACTCCCAAAGACTCTGATTTGGCTGGGGAAAACAAAAAAAAAAGCTTTTGGCTCTTGTGGGTGTAATCTCCATATTGTCATGCAAAAACTCTGAACTCAGGTTGAGCTATCCTGAGTGTTTTGGCTTCTTCAGCTTTAAGGGTAAGCTGTTGAGTTGCTGTAATATGCTCACAATTGCATACTCCTACCATGTACATGGGGGGTGGAAATCCCCAGGTGAGTGAAGCAGAGAGACCAGAAGGTTGTTAACCTGAAGCAGGTGAACAAACTAAGAATTATTGAAGTCTTCAGGACTGGTTCATGTGGCTTTAGCTAAATCTAGTCATTAAGAACATGTCCTTTGGAGATGTCAGAAGTGGTCTGCACTGGTTGTGCCAAACTAACAGAGATGTTTCCTGTCCAAAACAATCCTAAGAAAGCAACACCACATGGAGATTTCTGGTCACCTTTCAGTCACACTGCTTTTTTCCAGAAGGAAGAAGAAAAGGTTAATTTGTGGCCAGTCATCTTGGTCCTCCTTTATTCTCATGCTTTGCTTCATGTATTTTCTGTAGGTATTTCCTCAGAGAAGCCATGAGGCCGTGTACATATACATGTTGGTTTGATGCATGTAGATGAAAGTTTCCATATACTTTTCTCCCAGTTGTTGAGCAGTTGAGGCACCTCTTCGTTTTCAGGCAGATATTCAGATTGTTAAAGTGGTTCCAAGTCAAGTTGCTTTTCTAATATATTTTCTTGGAATTTGTTCCATGTTCTGGGGTGAGTTTGCTTTACAAGTTTGCTGCAGTTGTACTAGTTTTAGATAAAGTCGTTTGTAATATGTGATATGAGCTGAAGCAAAATCTAGAAGCTGAAGCCACATTAGGTGAGTTCTCATGCAGGCAAAAAAAAATCTTTCTGGCCTAGAAGACCCTGCAAGCTTTAGTGCAGGACTAAAGGTAAGAGGTGGATGTGACAAGTGTCTGGTGGAGTGTGACACCTGCAGTGTGACACCTGCTTCAGTTCATGTCCAGTGCCTTGTAGGTGACCTGCTCTACATGTGGCTGAATCTCATCTGAATGAGGATGGCTCACATGGCACACAGATCCACAGGAGATTGTCCAGTAATATAAGTGGATGAGTTTGATATAAGTGGATGAGTTTGATATAAGTGGATGAGTGAGCAGTCATCATATATCTACCGGTGAAACAAAGACAGGAGTTGGAACTTTACATGTCTCTAGGGCACAAATATGCCAAGAAGCATGTTGGAAATTAAGACTGGGATTTTGCAACTGATGTAATTAATTTTATTTGATTTTTCTGCTTCAAACTTTGAACATCAAATGTTGCCCTTTTTCTTTTTTTTTTTTTTTGCTAAAGTTTGAAATCAAAATCATCCAGAGTTAGTTCTAAAATATTCAAAGGTATAGATATCAGTTATATGTTGCATATATTTTTCAGCAGCAATCCCTTTCAGGTGCCATAAATTAAAAACTAATTCTTGATGTTAATCTATGTCAGGAAGACAGGCACCACAGAGAGGTATTATCTTACAGTCCTGTTAAGTGATTTCTATCGTTTCCTTCTCTTTCCCTATAGTATTGAGTTTTAATTTCACACCTGCCCAACAACTACATCAGCCAAGCGAGACTGAAAGTTTGCATAAACACTTAATAAAACACCACTACTTTCTATCTAGAGAAACTTTTTGTATACTACATCCCTTAGAAATTTTGCTACTAAGAGAGAGGGATTTTTTTTTCTTAGCTAATCTGGCTCAGGACATTGTTTTGTCTAAAAAAGAACTTGTGGGTTGTTTGTGGTTTTTCATTTGTTTGTTTGTTTCCTGATTCTAAGGCAACTCTTGCATCCATATTGATCTTGGCCTTAGAGCACTTGAATTTGGGAGCACGCAAAACCCCTCATGGATCCAAATTTCTAGTCCATTTCCCATTCAACTTTGTTATACTTTGGGGTTTGAATGGACTTTAAGAGCTCTGGTTGTGTGGGTTGGGTGTGCACCCTCCAGCAGAGCAGGAAGGGAGTGAGGTACTGATGGACAATGTGCTTCCAAGTCTCTGGACACAGAAACCTGCAGAGAGGTACAGAAGGCAGTGAGGCAAGTTTGGAGCTGCCTCATACCAGAACTTTCTGGTGGAGCAAAGCTTAGCATAGAAAAAAAGCAAGAGAATTTAGTAATCAGAAGGAGGATATCCTTAGATTATAAAACATCACTCAGGAGTGTCTGGAGTTTGTTGGCTTTTCTGTGATGTGTTATTTTGTTAATAATGAAATTTCGGAGCATTTACTTCACTGGTAGAAATTGTTCTTTTCCAATTAAAATAACCAGTATATCCATTTGACCAATATAAATCATTATTTATTTTCTCAGGCTCCATGCACCGAGAAGAATCTTTACTGCATCTGTTTTTAAAATGAAAAATAGGGCTTTATTCTTGGCAGATACCCATCACATTTTAAACCACCTTCTGACAGTTACAATGATAAGGAAGCTTAGAGCTGTCTTACAACTATTGTTGATGGCTATATCCTGGCCTGTTATTGTTTTTCTGTTTTGGGTTTTTTTGTTTTCTTTGTTTTGTTTTTTTTTTTGTTTCAAATAAATATGAACAGAACTAGACCTCAGGGTTTTGTTACTATTACTGCTCAAGTAAATGCTTGCTTTTTCTCAGTTCATTCATCTGAATGCTGGGTTCATGAGAAATGCATCTTACACAAACGTCTCTGAAGGTTTCTATATTTTTTGATAAATACACATACACACAAAAGAAATTACAATACATGAATGAAAGACTAAGCAAATGCTGTTACAAGCTCCTGAAGCTGTAACACCCTGCAGTTGATACAAGCTGTCAGTATCGGTGCCTTCCAAAAAAAAGCCATTCAAAGCCAAAGTTTCATGCTAGGCTTTTAATTTTTCTAAAGTTCTTGAAATTAATTAATTAAAGATTGATGCCATGTTTGTAAATTGATCAAATTTATGGGGCTGTTAGGCTTGTTGTCTTTGTCACGTCATATTCTTCTTGTTCTTAATGACATGAGTAATAGTTTTAAATTGTACTGAATTGAAAATACATTTTAAATTAAGCCATCCAGGTTGAATAAATAACAATACACTACAGACAGACAACCAAAACTGAGTCAAACATGAAGTGATGAGTCATTCAGAGTATAGAACACAACATTAGTTTTGATATAATTTTACAGAAATGTCCATTTCTGTTCAGGTATTCCTATGTTTTTAATACGTGGATACACAGTGTAAGCATTAAGAATGATCCCTATGCCTTTCTTTGAAAATGACTTTCAGGATATTGAAAGAAAACTCATCTTCAAAGTGTTTCCAGCTACATTTGTACAAAGGCTGTTACCATTTTTGTATATTGCTGTTTCGGCACCTCTTCACTAACACCAGCCTCTGCTGCAGCCACTGGAATAAGCAGGATGCTTTTTTTTTTTTTTTTTAATTTAGATAGGGAAGAATGAAATTCTTCAGAAAGAATAGTAATTAGAATTTACATTTTAAATTGTGATTTTGCAGTTTTTTTGTTTCTTATTTGAAAAGTAACTTCAGGCTACTGGCAGTCAGATAACGTACCATACCCCCTTCTTGGAAGCTCAGGGTTCTTCACTGACTGGGTATCATGAATCTTACAGAAGATCTACTTTCTAAAACTATCGGCTCCTAAATGTGCTCCTGTGAAATGGTGTGATTAAATATAATCCATGCCCTGGGGCAATCAGGAGTATTCCTGGATGAAGGGAAAATCAAACTAATGGTGAACAAGCCCCTAGCAATTTCCTGTTATGTTGCTTAAAAACAGAGACATGATTTTATTTCCTTTCTGAATATCAGGATAATTACACTTTTCTGGAAGGTTTGCTCTTCATAATGGAGAGTTAAACATGAGTTCAGATCAGAATTTAAAAGAATCTATAGTCCAGTGGAAGTGTCTGCAAGCATTTAATTTGGCAGGATGGAAACACAAATCCAAGTATTCCAAAGATTCATCAGGATTTTGTTCTGTGTTTCAGAGTTGGCATCAGTTCTGATCTACTGTAACGCAAATAGAAAGTGGAGTTAAAAAAAAAAAGACCTTTTTGTTTTTCTTACCTTTGGCAAAGATGTTATTGTGTCCTCCAGAATTAGTGTTAGATCAAGGGGCTTTTTCTGAGCATTGTTCTATTATGCCATCTATTAATTCTATTAAGAGTAACCAAAAAAGTGTATTATTTCTTATGTATTTTCAGTTTTTGCCTTACCTGTGTGCATATTACTATAGATCTCTAGTTTAAGAGTTCAGCTTATGGCAGTGAAACACAAGTTTTCAGGTTTTGCAAATGAATTGAAATGCTGGAGGAGTAAGGTAATACTCATTTGAATGTATCTGAACCCAATGTAAATGAACAACTGTAGCACCAATGTTGCAATTGATATAATCACTTTAAAAATTTTTCCCTATCTTAAAAAACTTTGTGTAACTTTTTTTTTTTTTTTCATCAAAGACCAGTTAATCTAACAGTTCTGGGGGATTTTTTTGCTTTATTTAGTTCGTTTTTCAAACTTTCCTTCAGGGCACTATGTTCGTGATCAGACTAAAGAAATGCTTGCTCTTCATCTTAACTCCTTTTAGAAATGTTGTCCTTTCGCAGAATTGAACTCTAACTTCTTAAAATACTGAACAGTTGGATCCACATAGAAGGGCCTTCAGAACAACATGCATTTTGCAGTTGCATTCACATCATCTTAAATTGTGTTGGTGAATTTTGATAAAAAAATCTGATTTGTATTTATTCTTTGACAGAAATCACAGTGCTTTGCCAATTATTTATTCCTTCTTACGTAGCTTCCAGACTTTACTGATTATATTCAGTTCTAGGGCAGTGGAAATAAGCTGTCCACCCATTGCAAAAGCAGCAGTGAAACCTAAGTAGGTTACTCTTTTGCTTTCCCTCCAGCTGCTCGTTACAGTTCTCTTTGTCTGGATAAGGCATGAGGACTCCAAAACTTTCATTTTCAGACACTTTTCACTCAAAATAACTGAGCTTAACTCAAATAACAGGTCCTTGCTAACCCAGCATAGGAATGTCCTGCTATTAGTGGAATGCAGTGCCAGACTATAGTCCTCAGCTAGAATTTACTTGTTTCTGTGTGATTATATTCTTATCAGAGTTGATATTTCTCCTTTTGTCATGCCTGGGAGCACAAAAAAGCAGTCTGCAGGCTGCAAGTAAATTACAGGCACGTATGGATCTTTCAGCAAGAAAGATATAGGAATGCAAATTATTATAATTATTACTGCTATAATAATGTACTACAACATGCTCCTTTTGAGTGGTGATGGAGATTCAGAGTACTGGGAAGAATAAATCAAAAGCCTTTTCTTCCTCTTGTTCAAACACAATACTGTGAATTTTGCTCGCAAGTAGTTTCTTACTGTAGAAGAATAAGTACTAAGAGCTTCTGCTGCTCCCTGCTCTGCTATTCCACAACCTGGACCAAATTTTTGGGCAAGTTGTTTACCTAATTCTGTTGGTTATGAAAACATGAGTATATATTTCACACATGAAAATCTAAAATTTTTGTTATTTACAGTGTATATTGCCAATTACAATCTTTGACAATTTAATATTTTGGCAAGCAACATGAATTTGCAATCTGTGTGTCAATGTAACTAAAAGAAATGCAAAAAGAATGATATGTAGTTTGAAATATCAAATACGTAATTATTATAAAAATAATTTCAATATAGCCAAATATAATTTTAAACACTTGATTTACGAATACTTTTGCACCAAGAAATGCTGATCACAATAACCACAGACTCTGAGTCTCCAGAACCTTCATAAAACAATAAAGAGACTTCATTTTAACTTGGATAAAATATTTTAAAAGAGAAGTGGTATAAAGTTAAATGTTTGCAGAGGGGGAATAATGTTGTTTGTGACTCACCTGGTCTTTATCAGAACAATCAGGCCCTGATGGTGCCTGACCATGACAATGTGAATTACCTGGCTGCCCACAAACTCTCTGCTTCCAGTCATCTCAAGGACAGTTTTAGAAAGCTAATTTGTCCTTGTCATCAAACTTCTCATGTAAATTGAGTGGATTCTGAAAATTTGGGAGTGTTTTAGCTGTGGAGAGCTCATCTATCACTAATCTACTAAATTTAATTAATGGCTGCTACTCATTTTTTCAAACAATTGCATTTTTGATATAGTTTTTGCTCTGTAGTGTTAATCATTTTTTCCCCACTTTTCTGATGGTCACAGAGACTAATTTGCATTTTTACATCATGTATGAGTTACAGTTTCTAACCTCTAAATGTTGAAAGTAAATATCCATTTCTTTGCCCTGGCAGAACAGAGTCCCACTCCCCAAAATATTGTATCACATGTATTTTATTCTCAACCATGTTAAACCTTCATCTCAAAAATGTACAGCAGTTACTCAGCCTGTCCATAGTGAACTTTTTAGAAGATCATGTCTTTTGTATTTGCTTCTACATCTGGAAAATGTCATCTGTATCAATATTTTTTTTTGACTCGTAATAATACACCATTCACTTGAGGTGAGTGTCTGCACTCAATATTGTTACTTTTTTCTTTTTTTAATATGCATTAATTAAAAGACTGGAAGGACTTACCTCAGATTTTTCTTCATCTTTGTCCAAGTATATAATCATCTGGTTTTAGATGTGGTAGTTGATTCCTGTGAAATAAGACTATCGGTCGTGTTGTGTCTGTATTGTGCTGATTCCAGGCAAGTTGTTTTGGAGCCAGAAGGGAAATGTATGGAAATCTTTGTTGCATCACCATTCCCATTAAAAAAAAACCATCAAAATAGTGTCTTGTTTGGAGGGCATATATAAAATAACTTGTTCTTATCAACATAACCTGTGGGTGTTTTGGGGAGGAGGTTTATTGTTTTGGTTTGAGTTTGTTTTTTGGGTTTTTTTTGTTTTGTTTTGTGAAAATTGCAGCAGGTGAATGAGACGAGAAATAATGTGCAACAATAAGGGTTTGCTTGAAATCAGACATTTGTCAACAACTAGGATTTAGTGTTCTTCAAAGAAACAAATGGTAAACATACATGATACCAGCAGCCATGGGTAAAAATAAAGCTGAAGGGTTTGTGTGGGGCTTTTTTAGAATTTTTTTAAAAGTACCAAATTTGGACCACAGCAGTTATGTGTGTGTGGTATCAGCTGCTATAACTACTGTTCAACATACAGAGTAATTAATGCAAGACTAGTTCCTTTTTTTACCTTCTATGTTTTTGCTGTTTTCATGTTTCTATGAATAAGTTTTTTAGGTAACAATTTATGGGCTGCAAGCTAGAGGAGACAAGTAATATTGTCTACTAGAGTCTCTTCCTGGGCATAGCATATCACTTTCCAATTTATCCAGTGAAATTCACTCTCATACATAGTGGTTGTCTGTTGTTAATCAATCTCTTTCTTACATTTTAAGGAAAGACAGTGAACTGTCTTTCACTATAGCAGAAATGGGATAGGGTTGTGGAGTGCCTGAAATCACGAGGGAAAAGTCCTCATTGCAATTGAAGCTGACTGTGCTCCATGCCATGATATCAGCAGAGGTGTGATGCTGTCCATGCTTCAGTTTTAAAGACCCTTATTCAAATATTTTGATGACTAGTTCAGAATCCTAGAAATCCTCCTACTCCCCTTTTCCTTCTGGTTAGTCTAAATCATCCATGACAGAATTGTCTAACTTATCCTTGATGAAGAATTCTCTTTTGTTAAACTGGTCCCAGGCTTCACTGTCCTTGCTGTCAGAAAGTTTTAATCTTGTGTCTCTACTCAACTCCCCTTCTCAGCAATTTAAGCTCATTACTTCTTGCCCTGTTACAAAAGAAAAAAAAAAGCCCAAAAAAACCAACTACCTTTTTTATTTTCCCAGTTCCTTTTTACATATTTGAAGACTGCAGTTCACCTCAAAGATCTCTCAGATTCAAGTGCTTTGGTCACTTAACCTTTCCTCAGGGGCCATGCTTTCATCTGTTCTCATGGTGGCAATGAAAGCCTCTTTCACCATTGTTTCTTGGTGCCTGTACGTGCTCCCAGCTCGCAGGTGCATAAAAACGCTGTCAGGAAAGATTCAAGGCTGAATGGATGTGACGTGCTGACGTCAATGACCCAGGCTTCAAAACAACTTTATAACCTGGAGAAAACAGAACAAGCCTATAAAAGCTGTGGGAATAAAAAAATCTGTTGATTTCACGGTGCTGCATAATCCTTCCTCAAATACAGCGAGCCCCCAGCAGACCCACACAGCTTGCTCAGCCTCTGGCTAGTCATTACACGTTCAGGCTCAACTCTTTCCTCAAGTAAGCAGATAAAATAACTGTGTTCAAAGCACGTCTTATTTCCTCGCTGGAAAGCCTTTGGGATGAGTTTTCTTGCAGTGACAGGCTCATTCTCTCTGGCATGAGACAAATGAGCACACAGTTCAGTTGCTGCCTTCTTCTGGATGTCCTCTGGTGTCTTTATGTCCACCCCAGTCTCGTGTGACTGAGATTCTGTATTAATCTTGCACAAGGCAGCTGGCTTAGCCCTTGAAAACAAAAGCTATGAAGGAAGGGTTTTCCAGACCACCGAGTTTTTAACAGTCACCTTTGTTTTTTTCCTTGGGGTGTGCTGTTTCACATTTGTTTTAAACCTGTGGTCCTGGGGCCTGTCAATGAAAGGGATGGGTTTCCCCCATCCCTAACCACAGATCTTGCTTTGTGTTCACTATATCATCTGAACAAGATCGTTGGACTGATCCAGCTGAAAATGAATTCAGCGATAAAAGTAACAATGCATTGTCTGCACATCTCCTCTGATTTACTGTGGGGTGGCACAAACACCATTGGAGGAATAAAGAATAAATTGGGGCTGGTGTGGGGCCAAGGCAGGGCAGCAACCCAGACTTAAATTCACTGAAGTCACTCTAGCACCAGCTTGGAGGAATCTAATCATTATTTATCTCAGCCAGATCATTAAATTTCAACCTTACCTCCTCAGTAGAGTTGTTGCAGTGATTTAGGCTTCCTCCCTCACCAGTCAGTGTGACAGGTGTTCTCAGTGCCATCCCCACATGCTGTTATATTATTAGGCAGGACATCACTTTATTCTGCCTATTCCAACACACCTGCATCACTGGGAGTGTTGTTTCAAATGTGTTTGTACCCACAGCTTTGTATTCTTAAAAAATTGTTTTATGGGTTCAGTACTTCCTGGCTTGTCAATGTTTTTAGAGCTCATAACTGAGACAGGTGAAGCTTTAATGTGAAGCTACATAAGCTCAGGAACATCAAAAGCAGCAGCATGAGAAGGTGACACGTCCACATTTCTACCTTTTTGGATACCACCAATTTTCTGCACACCAAACCAGTTCTGCTCAACTGCTTCTGAAGTGCCACATTTCGGCACAAGCACAGCAAACACTGCACCCCTGCACCAACTTGGGTGTGTTGCACTTGGCTTGAACTTCAGGCACAGAGGTTCATGCTTTGTTGCATTTGGGTTCAACTGAGTGACCCTTCAGAGCACCAAAAAAGGCCGCTGAGGCCACATCTCAGTTGTGAGCAGAGCACCCTAATCATAAGATGCTGGTTCCTTTTTGTATTTGCATTTCTGCAGCAGCATATTCTGGATCCTGTGGGATCCTTCTCAGGGCCAGGTAATTCAGCTGATGTTGAATTACACAATGTACTGTACAATAGTGCAAGATATTTTTCATCCTTTCTTTCCAAATTTTTGCATTTCAAGAATCCCCTTCTGCTTGTACTGGTAACAAAGCAAAACCCTGCTCAAACCTGTCGCTGCATATTTTTTCTTATCAAAGTCCTTTTCCCATAAAAACTTATGTTGAAATATCCAACAACCTTAGGAAAACATGTGACTTCCCCCCCCAATTACTGCCTACCAGAAGTTGGCTCCTCTATTTAAAATGAGACCTTTAGACCATTTGGGTTTTATCTACACTAAACCTACAGAAGAGGTTCCTCCTTGACCCTGCAGCTGATTGTGAAACTGTCAGGAGAGAGTTATGCACTTCAAGAAGACATAAATCATGTAGTTAATCATAATCAAGCTGCGGAAGTTAGACAGGAATCAGTTAAAGGCACAAAACCAATCCAGCAGCCATTGCAGCTGCCCTTTTTGCAAATCCATCATTTGGAAAAAGATAAGCATCCGAGGAAAAACAAATGCCTCTTGCTTGAATGCACACAATTTCCAATACAGAGGTGGTTGCCTTGAAATCCCAGCTGTAATTTAATTTTCTTTATTCAAAACATTAATTAGAGGTGAGGATGGAGGAGGGGAGGGGTTGTTTTGGATTTTGTGGGGGTTTTGTTGGGCTCTTTGGTATGTCTTTTGTTTGGTTTGCACTTTATTTGGGGGTATTTTGTGGTTTTTTGTATTCTTTTTTTAATCATACTTATGAAGTTCTCTGTCCTGCCTGATCCAATAGGGATTATTGCAAAAGAAGGTTTCCCTGTCTTCTAAAAATCTATTAGGTATTGGACTGAGTGAGCACGGACCTGAGTTCAGAGGAGATGTGCAAAATTCAAGCCAGGCTTATAAACTGGAAACTGAAATTCTAAATGCAAAACCTCAGGGAGTTTTGAGTCCCTTATTAGAATTTCTATCAAAAGATTTCCTGTGGTTGTTACTTAAGAACATGGAGAAAGGATAGTATTGCTCTAGACAAACACAACTACAGAAAACAGGACTTGGGACAAAAAATATTTGCTGCTTGATTGAAGCGAGGGCAGATAAAAGGGTGGGAATCCTGTTTCACAGTGAGATAAAACAAGGCCCATTACCTTTATGTATTTCTTTTATGTCAGGGTTTGGTGGATTTTGGTTGGTTCTTTGGTTGGTTGATTGGGTCTTTTTTTTTCAGTGTGGAGAGGGAGAAAAAGAGGGAGGAGGTAGAACAAAAGATCAAGAATAATGACTTCTACCTGAGTCTGCCTTATCTGGGGTGAATGCCAAGATCAATTGTACTGTCAGCTACTCTGGCATATTTAAAAAAAATATTTTTAAAATAGTTCCATTTTATATAGAGCAATATACTTTGGAGAGGAGGGTTTATTCCTCGTTGGATCCAATGTCCAAGGTAAATGAGTATTCCATGGCAACTGGAGTGTGGGAGCATTTCACAGAGAGGGCATTAGCTGTGTACACAGAATAAAAGATCTGCAGTAGGAGATACAGAGGGCAGCCCACCAGCAAGTCTGATCATAACCTCAGCCATCTGGTACACTGGCATTAAAGCAATTTCTACGGATACATTGATTTTTGACCAGGAAAAGGGGAAACTGAAACTTGCTTGTGTTATAGAAGTGCCTTAAACACCGGATTTCTCTGCTATTATTTTTCTTCTCTGTGCCTCTCATCCTGTCTCTGTGATTTTTATTTTATTTTTTTTTTAACTGGAAATTCCATTTTTCTTGATGCAGCTTGCTTTGTGCCTGGTACTGTTGCACGAAAAGTTTTGCTCTTCACATGTCAAGAGTTTGTGACAAAAGAAATCATTTCACTAGAAAACTCCTGATCAAGCTGTAATTGGCACACTTCACCCCAGAGTGGCTCTGTACAAAGGAAGAGAATGCACATTGCTCTGCTCTGCTCCTTATGGTCCTCAGCTCTGATTAAAGATGCTTTGCCATCTGTGAAACAGTTGCAGCAAGAAATGTGACGGCAACTCCATTTACATTATAATCACTTTGAGCTTAGATGTTCCTTTAATGCTTGCTCTTTTGTCTCCAGATAATTTGGGAATAAAACCCTCGGTGCAAACATATTTAGGGCACGGCCATTTCTGAAATGTTTGGGTTAACTGTCTGTGTTATTCAGGAAGTCAGATTAGGTGATCACAGTGCTGCCTCCTGGTCATAGGTCCTGTTTAATTAACATTTGCCATTTCCCTTGCCCTTTCAAAGTGTGAAATCCAGCCTTGACACTGTGTAAGGGCTCTGTGTGGAACACCCTCTTCTCATCCCCCCCCCTTTTTTTTTTCTTGTATATTTTCAGCTGCCACTTACCAGAAACTCTCTGGGATAACAACATGAGTAGTGGAAGTCTGCTGTCCCAGGAGAGTACGCTCAGCTACAACAGGTCTGAATTCAAAGTATGCTCAACTCTTTTGGAGCAAAGACCTATAGAACTTAACATGGAAAAGGAAGTTGATTGGACATTGCTGAGGCACTTTTTGTTGTGGGGTCTTTTTCTCTTCTTTGAAAAACAGAAAAAAAAACCAACTAAAAAAATACCAAAAACAGCGTCCCGCACAAGATTTAATGACTCTGCCTTCTGAGGGAGATTTGTTGAAGGAAAGTCTTGTCTTGCATTTCAGAGGATAGTTTAAAAACTAACAGAAAAAATAGAGCTTTTCTGTGATGGTCTTCAGCACCTGCTGTTGTCCAGCAGATGGTGCTGAGGAAAGTAGATGTTCCTTACAAAATCAGGAGTGGATGTTATTGCTGGGTATGATTCCCCCACTGTCCCATGCAATCCTTACTGCTTCTGCTACATACATCTCAAATGGCGTGGGAGAACCTCCCTCCACCATCAGCCACTGGAGATGGAAACATTCTACCTCTGTTTGCCAACCAGGTATGCAACATTCCCTGGGGAATGTTATGTTCTGCCCTTGATTTAGCACACAGTCCTAGAACTTCATCTGTTGAAGTTCTAGCTATTGGCATTTTGCAAAATGCATCTCATAGCCCTGAGAGATGTGAATTTGGGCCAGACTAGCACAGCTATATCCCCAAAACCTTGATTTTGCCTTGCACAGATTTACCAGAAGGGTTTCTACCTTTGGCTTACACTATCTGACAATTATCTGGCTGTACAATACATTGCAGTTAGAGCTGAACAAGTAGATTAAAAAATTTGAAAGCACTTGTGACATCAAGGGACAAATTAAATCACCAAGACAATTGAATCATATTTTCAGTAGAAGAAAACATTGGAAAATTATTAAATCTATGGGCTGTTTTAACTGCCTTGTGTCCTATGCTTCAAAATATTGAGGCCAAAAATACTGGAGACCTCTGCTGCTCAAAATGCCAGTTTGAATAGTTCTCTAGGGCTATCAAGTCTCCCCTGGAAGTAAATCTTATAAAGGCTTCAGTGTGAATCAAAGTTGAGGCTTGCAGTGTTTACATATCTTATTCCACAGAGGCTGATCCAAAGCACTTGGTGGAAAGGGAGTGGGTGATGTCCCCATGTTTATCTATAAGAACTGCTATTTTATTTGTACCTCAGCCATGGTTAGTCCTAATGGTTATTTAACTTACTGAGTTATTCAGATATCTGGACAGAGCAATCATATAGGTCCCTTTTTGTAGCTGAGACAAAACTGATCCAACATCCAGCAGAATTGGCGCTACAAAGGAAAGATCACAGCCAAGGGGGTGCCATGAAGTCCCCAAGGGAACAATGAAGGAGGCAAAGAGAGGTGGCTACTGCTGATTGTTTGTGAAAGATCAACCCATTTGGTAATCTTCGAGCAGGGCTTACCTGCCTGCTCTTTACTGGTCTGGGAAAAATAAAGGGTGGTGTTCCAGGGTCAGACTGGGGCTGTCATGTTGATTTGGGTTAGGACTTGTAAACTGGTGTTCAGTTCCCTATTTCATGCGAATTCTTCCTGTACCAACAAGCAAGCCATCTACCTTCCCTCTCTGTCACTCCCCTATTTACAGTACATAGATAAAAGCCTCCGCATTATCTCAGCAAGGACTTAAAGAGTGGAAGGATCTGTCATAGCGGCAATAGGGGATATATTTTCTTTCAAGTTTGTCTGATAGGCATGGGGAATGGATGCTCCTGGAGGGGGAGAAAAAGATTGTCTTTTAGAAAGTAAATGCAATCAGAAACTTCTGCTGAGGAAATTATCTGATGTTTAAAGCAAAAACAGAAATTATGCTTATTTTTTCTTTCTTTGATTCCTCTTTATTCTCTGAAAATTATTTCTTTCTGAATCAGCTGTTTACCCGGTTAGTATTATTGTCTTACTTAAAGCTTGCCAGACCTTATTTGTTAATTGTTTTGCTGTGTCTCTAAGTGATAACGTTGCATCCTGTGTTAATTTGACTTGGAAAGAGAAGTACGGGATAGTTCCATTCGGTAATTTGGAGAATAATTTATCCTCACTGGATAATCCAAATATTCAGCACCTTAATGCTGGGCTCGGCAAGATAAAATATTGACACATACCATGAAATAAAGTTTAGAGCAGTGATTCTGGAACTAGGGCTGACTGGGGACTGGTTGTGCTGCCTGGGGAAAACTGTCCAGAGCCCCACAAATGTGGTGAGCACGGTAGTGCAGTAGATTTCTGTACTGGTAAGCTTTGTCTTGCAATTAATGCTGTGCCTCTGTTTGATCTGCTTCAGGTAACATTGGTGGATTTCTGTAGGAATAAACCTGTGCACACAAGGAAACAACGTTGTAAAGGGGGGCTAAGGCTGGAATCTGATGTGACAGAAGTAGGGGATGGAGAGGCAGTGCCCCCCAGATGTGGTGTGAGCTGCGGGCCAGGATGCCTCATGCCCTGCCTTCACTACTGCAATGCCTCTGAGTCCTGCCCTGCCTGGAGAGCTGTGATAGGCATTTCTCCCAGAATCCAGAGTTATTGTTTTATCTGGCCAGAATCCACAGCTTACATATAAAACCCTTGTCTTCACCTTTATGGTCAGAGCTGTCCTTTGAATGTTCTACTCACGTTTGGCTAAATGGCCGATGACACACAAAGGGAGTATTTTCTTAGCCATTAAGGTGGCTTTTCTAAAAACACCGAATATTCAGCAGTGTTTAACCATGTGTACACCCAGCTGCTTGTCTGTGCAGCGAAAAATGAGTTTAGTGTTTTGATACACGACAGAAGAGCCATCTATATATTTCAAACTAAAATGACAAAATAACTTGGCATATTTTCTTAGCACGGTCACATGGTATTAAAAATGTTTTGTGGAGGAATTATTTTAAACTATAAAATATTCTGTTTGTTTTTTCTGACTACTGAGATAACAGCAGAATGTTTTGTCTGCACTTATACAGTCTTCATTAGCTGCTGGAAGATGTAAAACTGATTCTAACTTCTTGGAACTTCAGCTCAAAACAGAGATAATTTATAGTGCTTTGGATGGGAAGTTTCTGAGAAAGGAACTTACTTTAATAATAGGAGATCAGTTGGTTGTTTTTTTCTTTATCTTTTTTTTATGATGGCTGATATTTAGAATATACATTAATTACTATTAGTGATTGTGTTACTTTTCTTTGGATTTATTTCCATCTATATGCTTAGACCTCTTGCTCGTAGTTGAACTGTTGGTACTATTAACCATCAGCAACAAGACTAATTATATTTAGTGTGATAAGACCTTGATGCCCTCTAGAAATACGATTTTGTTTCACTAGATATTATATAAACAGACAAAAGCAATCAATGGCTGAAGATTTCACAGTTTGAGTACGGCATGGAGCAATGGATTATATTAAACAGATAAACATTACATAGGGACAGCAGGTTTTCTCTGCTTGGTTTATTTAATTTGATTTGGTTTATTTCATTTGTTTAAATATTAGGTAAGTGGTGCTCAGTAAAAATGGAAGGAGATCATTTGATTAGGAAAACAAACAACAGAGGAGAGATGGAAAGGGAAGCACTGGACTGAACTCAGTAGAGAATAAAAGAATGGGAAATAAGGCAAACAAGTAATCTAAGGGCTAAAATGAAGTGTCAAAGTTGGAAGAAAATACCTGGATTGAAAACTATAGTAAAATTCCTGAAGACATCATGAACATATGGCATTACTGTAGGTACTGTGCTGGTCAGCCTCCAGTTTTCCTGCCCATTTTGTTTAGAAAGACCTGTTCCTGTTCTTCACCATGTCTCTGCACATGCTGGTAGAGGGTTGGGGCCAGTCCTGTGCCGCTCAAGTCATCCTCCTCTGCTGCACCAGTGCTTCCAGGCTCTTGGCAGCCTGCTCAGGTTCAAAGATCCCTGTGGGGTTTTCTATTAAATGTGAAGCACTAGACCAGCATAAATTGATCTTGACATCAGGAACACGAAAGGAACTTAAGCTCCGTTCTGTAGTTCTCATCACAACGGAGGTTCTTGGTGTCTGCAGCTTACTTTGGGAAAGGAAAGCAAAGGAAACTGCACTGTTAAGGAATAGATCTGTTTTCCATCATGTCTCATATTTCAGTGGTCACTTTCCATGCCTCTTTTATTAAAACTCTGGCCATGACACAATGAACACTAGATGTATTCTTTGACGTTGATAATGGTTCAGTTAGTAGGTACTCGGTGACTGCTTTAATATGCATATGAATATTTGGAGAAATTAGTTGTTTCCCTGTACTGTTTTTAGAGAGGAAATCTTAATCTGGAGCCTGGTCTTTCACATTGTTGCTTTTTAATGAAGTTGAGCCTGTGCCATCTGCTAGATGTACTGATTACTTGGGGAGCTTTCATGTTGCTATTCACTTAAGTTGATACATAATTTATGTTTTATGCTAGTCACCTTGAGGCCTTTCTTGACTCATTCCAATGAAGACATAAGTAATCTCTTGCTGTAGTCACTGCATCATCATTATTCTTTTAAAGCAACAGCCAAAAGAAAAAACAGTTAAATACATTTTCTGTCATAAACCTGAAATCTCGAGCCAGTACCTTAAAATGCAAAAACAAGCCATTAAAAACTGCCTACAAACATGAAACAACTGTTTTAATTTGTTGCCAAAAACAGTTTATCAGATTAAGATAGCTGACTGGCCTTCCTAATGTTTGCACTTCAGACTTTTTCTGGTCTGTGGTTTTACTGTGTGGGGTGTCTTCGTGTCACCAGTTTCAGAGTCTGACCTTTAGTTATGAGAAATAATTTTTGTTGTTGTTGTTGTTGTGAGTAGAACACAATGAAAGTATAGCTTCATTTTCACCATGCTGCCTTTAACATAAAACCTCCACTACAGCTGATTTGTACAGTGTACAGGAGAGCAGTTGAATCTGCCCTTAACTCCAGGGAAGGATGTTGAGCGTTGTCCTGCTATAGAGACAGAGGGACCTGGACAGGTTTGAGAGGCGGGTCTGTGTGAACCTCATGAAGTTCAACAAGGCCAAGTGCAAGGTCCTGCATGAGGGTCAGAACAATACCAAGCACAAGTACAGGCCAGAAGGAGAATGGATTGAGAGGGGCCCTGGAGAGAAGGACTTGGGGGTGTTTGTTGATGAGAAGCTCAACAAGAGCCAGCTGTGTGCACTCACAGCCCTGAAAGCCAAATCTGTTCTGGGCTGCATCCAAAGCAGAGTGGGCAGCAGGGTGAGAGAGGTGATTCTGCCCCTCTGCTCTGCTCTGCTCTACTCTGCTCTGCTCTGCTCTGCTCTGCTCTGCTCTGGTGAGACCCCACCTGCAGTGCTGCATCCAGCCCTGGGGTTCCAGTACAGGAAGGACATGGACCTGTTGGAGATGGTCAGAGGGCTGGAACACCTCTACTATGAGAACAGGCTGAGAGAGTTGGGGTTGTCCAGCCTGGAGAAGGAAAGGCTGCGGGGAAACCTTATAGCAGCTTTCCAGTACCTAAAGGGGGCCTACAAGAAAGCTGGAGAGGGACTTTCTCCAAGAGCATGTAGTGACAGGACAAGGAGAAATGTCTTCCAACTGAAAAAGAGTAGGTTTACATTGGATATTAGGAAGAAATTCTTTACTGTGAGAGTGGTGAGGCACTGGAGGAGGTTGCCCAGAGAAGTTGTGGATGTCCCATCCCTGGAATTGCTCAAGGCCAGGTAGGATGGGGCTCTGAGCAACCTGGTCTAGTGCAGGGTGTCCCTGCCCATGGCAGGGAGGTTGGAACTAGATGATCTGCAAGGTCCTTTCCAACCCAACCCATTCTATGATTCTATGGTTTTTACTCCAGAGATGTGGCATCTTTAGTAATTGTTTAGCTACTCCTACGATGTTGTAAAAATGAATTTGTGTTTGCAGAGGGCTCGGACATGATCAGATGAAAGGCTCTGAATAAGTACAAAGTATAATTATTAGCCAGTGTTTAACAAGGATTTATGATTAGCACGCAGCCTGTGTAAACAGTATTTGACGTAGTGTTAATACAGAGTGAGAGCTGGGCAGCCTACTTCACTGAGTGCTACCTTTTTCACTCACACTGAATCTCATCTTAAAACATTTGAAATCTTTGTTTTCAATTTGTTGCAGCTCAGTCTAAAACTCTCAAATGAGGCTACTTGGTTGATAAAACATTGTTTACTTAAATCTTGAAAACAGGCAGGAAAAAACCACTTTATTTCAACAGCTGCTTTTACAAGGGTGTCTTGGCAAGAAATAGTCATTTACTCAACAATCAACACAGAATTAAGAAGTTAAGGTAAACTTAAAAAGTTTCTTTAGGTTCTCTAAAGCAAATATCTAAGTTTGACATATTCATGTACACCATAGTGCGCATTAAACAAATCTCCTTCTGGCTCCAATTAGCAATTCTTGGGTTTCGGAGGCGTTTTGCAGTTACTGAGTGTTTACTTCCTAATCACTGCTGTTGTTTGATCACTCCAGGAACAGGCTATATGGCACATAACTCCTGACAGTGATCGAGTTATAACTACTTTGGTTCTTATCCAAAGAGCCAGTCCAAAATTTCTTGTGATTCTCAGTGCTCCAATTATCATTGTGGACGCAATTCATGCGCTTCATATCTTAAAGGAGTTGTTTTAAGGCAACAAAATTCAGCAGGTAACAGAGATAAACTTCCAATAACATGGATATTGTGGTCACATGTGCACATCGATCTCTGTATTCCAGCTCAAGCTGCACGTTGTTGCTCGCTGTGTTTATTCAAGATCTCTGCGGTAGTTTTGATGGCAATAAGAACTCAGCATATCTTTCTGCTCCCTGTTCTAATGGACTCCAAGAAATTTCTGCCTAAATTCCTACAAGTTCGTTAGAGCTTCTCTATAAGCTACTTAAACTGTTTTTTACCTCGTTACTTGAGAAGAAAGAGCTCTCTTTTAATACGGCTGGACAGGGGCTAGAGAGAATGAAAAGAAAATGCGAAAAGAAGAATTAAAAAGGGTGATTTAAAAGCTGATAATGTCAAAGAGAATTTGCTGGGTTTCAGTATTTCACAGTAATTACCATGAAGGTCAGCATGTGTCTTCTTTGCTTGAAACCTGTCCAGCTTTCACTCAGATGCAGCTGCTTCAAACGCCTTTTCATCTACAGGTTTGAGCGTCTCCAACATACTCTAGAGGAGAAGGGAAGGAACTAGAGGAGCATCCTCACAAACCTAAAGGCCTTGTCACAGTTTATCACAAAGTAGAAGGTGTATTCTTGTGAAGGTCGTCCCAAGGCTGGTCAGAGCAACAGCAGGTCCACTGGCTAACACTGCCCAGAAGAGCTATAAATAGAACCTTTTCTCTCCCTAGTGCCAGCTAGATGCTGGATTTGTGATCGTGGCATTTGCAGTTCAGCTCTGTTCAAAGGCGTTCTGTGCCAAACAGTAGGTGAAAAAAGCAAGCAAGCAAGCTTCTTCAGATCTCAGCAGAGGGGATGTAGAAAATCAGATGATGAATTCATTATAAGCACAGAGTCTTTGTGGCTGAAGTAAATATTACTCCCTTTCTATCTTCCCTGATAAATGAACTGGCGTCAATGGGTGTATTACAGAGTCTTTATGCTTTGGCTTTAGAATAGTCAGACATATAGACAGAGGAAAGGAATGCATTTTCCATCCAGCCAAAGACCTATTAATTCCAGCTTTATGTGAGCTCTGAGGATCCAGGTCTAATACACTAATAATTAAAGAATCTCATCATTTATATTCTCCCTTTTACCAGTTTGCCTTACAGTGTGTGATCTGTCATTCTCCAAGAGAAGTGAACCTTAGCAGATAACACTCGGAGCAAAGACTCCTTAGTGCTGGACACAGACGTGTTTGGAAACTCAGCAGCCTATCTTGTCTTTGTTGAACTGGAGGCACTGCAACTCAAAGGTTTTAGGGTTTGGATTTTTGTTGGTTTTGTTGTTGCTGGGGTTATTTATATCGAGTCAGAAGACTTCTGGCTTTGCTTGCTGAAAAAAAACCCAAACAAACAACAAACCGAATATTTTTTTAAGTACGTGTTCATCTGTTCATATGACTGATTTTTAGAGGCAGTTGAGAGCCTTGCATGTGAGATGATGGTCCTTACTCTCACAAGTTTACAATCCAAATGTGAGAGAAGGAACAGCAGGAAACATAACAGATGCAAAGGAAGCCCAAAGTAAGAGCAGAGCGAAAGATTCAATAAACAGCTCTTCCAAAATAGCAAACATCTGTCTGTTACCAAAGCTCTGTTGCAATAGCATCTTCAGAGGAGAAAGTGAGAAGGCAATCTAGAGATCTATTAGCTGTGTTTAAACAGCCTTTAAAGCCTGAAAACCATTCCATTTACAAGCTTAAAAACAAGACAACCTTCTTCCTGGGCCTGCTATTCTGCCAGTAGTCTTGAGTAGTGTTTTTTTCAAGTGTGTATTGGTTATGATGCCTTGCCCTTGCTATCAGATTTGCTCTTGGTTACACCTGTGCTATTTTATGGCTTTTAAATAGGCATCAAGTGATTGCACTTAGTTTTAAAATAAACAAATTGAAAAGTTTCAGCAGACAAAAATAAGCGAAATTTAGCTTGCTTATACTAAGTTTTGACTTTGTGGGACTAGCAAAAAAAACATACAATATATCCAAAACCATCCATGGATGGTTCAGAGCATACATGACAGATGTGCTAAATAAATTGATGCTGTCCTGTATAAAGCTGAGGTTAGGTTCTGCTTTAGATATAAGTGGCTTGTTAACACCTCAGAGAGAGAAATAGCCTCCATGCCCTGGAAGTAGGAGAGTTGCAATTGTGGACATGCTGTTTTGCCTTCAGGAGTGGAAGGTAGGAGAAGGGAGCCACAGACAGCTGTTATTTTTATTAAGGCTTTTATCACACATCAAAAACCAACCTGAGTTCTCTGAGGGCAGTGATTTAGGACTTTGAGGCAAATTTTCCAGCCTATCTAGAAACTGATTTTATTTCATAAAAACTGAATTTGCAATCTTGTTTTGCTTCAGAAGTGACTTCCAAACCTTTTTGACTCTGTCAGATCTTTCTGGCTTCTGTCTCGTGGCATGGCTGTACCAGTTCCTCTGAGCTGTTGTCATTTGGAGGAACTGCTATTATATCCTAAAATGTTGGTTTGGGGTAGGGGGGACGGGTGTAACTACTTTAGTTTCCTTCTGTGCAGTAAAACAGCCTCCTGTTTCCCATGGGTTAGAGAGCTGTACAACTCTGGGAGAGTGCTTTCAGGGAAATGAAGTTGCACCTACGACCACAGCCCTTTAATAAAAGAGAAGGAGGTGATAATGGAGTGAGTCACCCAGTCCAGAGTGTGTGGAGTCTGGGTACAGCCTGTTCCTGAAGTCTCCAGTAAAAGCTACTAATTCATGCCCCCGGGGACACACCGGGGTGGACTATACTGTTCTTAGCACCTTCTTAGTTTTCTTATGGTACCAGAGTGTCAGTCCTAAGGTTTGTCTTGTCTTGTTTGGAAAGTAGCACTAATCAAGGCTTCCACTTTTTGGGGGGTTTTGTGCTCATTTGTTGGATTTTTTGTGTGAGAGTTGTTATTTTTTAATTTCTCTGCACCTTTGGAGATTTTTAGAGTGGCTGCTTATGCTCCTGTCGAGGAGGAGCAGGATACTGGTGAATGGTGTGTGTTTAAAACTCTGCAGATTGTTTTGGGAGCTTTGAAGTAAAAGGTGATATTGACAAAGATCTTTGAAAGAAACTTTAATAATAGAAATTCAGCCAGTTCCTGGCAAATTTAATGCTTTTGTAGTGTGCCTCTAAGCTGACAGGAGGTTTTGTTTAAGTAGGTGGTTATTTGGCTTTGATTATTATTTGGGGTTTTTTGTGTGGTGGGGGAATTTTTCTTTATTTTTTTTTGGTGTGCTTTTTTTGTAGGGGATTTCATATGTTTGGAGTGGTTTTTTATTCAGTTTTTGTTTAGAGAGTGGAGATACAAGCAAGCCAGCAGAAGAGCAGTGCTTGAGTGTATCTTTGATTTCCACACCCCTCCTCCAGTTAAAGAGCTTCCTGTTCTCTATTTCAGGTCTTTTTTTTGAGCTTAAGGGTGGACTCTGAGAAAAAATATGCCACTAATTCTTTTATAAAAGGCTTCTTGGAGAGTCATGCTAAGAAAGTTTATGAGCAGCTTCTGGCTGACTCACTATCAGAAGTTACTTATGGTGAGAGTCAGTAAAGGGGACAATTGATCAACATCTGTGACCATTTTTCTAAGAAGTCATTTGTTACGTGACAGAGGTTGGCAGGCTTGGCCAAGGAGAAATTTTGGTGCAAACAAGAACAGGATGAGGTTCTTTAATAAGATGTGGTGGTATAAATCTCTAGGAAGGCTGCTGATGTCCAGCAGTGACAACATGCTACACTTCACATGGCCTTAAACACAGTTTACAGTAGCAGACGCCTTTGGGCAAACAATCTATGTTTCAAGCTTTACACTTGTGTATCTCCCTCCTAAATTGTTTGTCTAATAGAAGACACTGGATTAACTAAGCTACCTTTTGTTAATTAAGCAAAGGTTTGCTCTGCACTCATGTAGCCTTACTTGGCATAAAAGCTCTTAAAAAACCCCAAACAACTACTAAACTACTTGTCCAGATTGTCGGAACCTCCCCAGGAGAAAATTGTGCCAGTAGCACTGTCCTTAGATTTGTTAATTGCTTTAAGAATTTTTACATGAAGGGTAGAGATTTTTAAGCATGCCAAAGAAGTGATTTATTGAAATAATCTTTTGTTCACATGATTGTCTGAAGGATATAATATAATTTGCCTAAATATGAGTACGTGACAAACAAAATAGGAATATCTACCATTGGTGTGCAATATGCCCAAACTCACTGTGAGAATCATTGATTTCCAGTGTTTCATCACTCAGTCTTAATTTTCTGTCAGATGGGTTTTCTGTGTTGTTTAAAGATGGGCTTAGAGCCAGATGTGGGATACAGAAAGCCACAATCATTTCTCCTTCGTAAAAGGGCAGTTTCAAACATGATCCCCCCTATTTTAAAATAATTTATCAGCATTTCGTGCTTTGATCCCACCTCTCATTTCCCAAAGAAAACTTTGCTTTGTGTGTGAACCAGTCTGGCAGAGCTGTAACCAGTTAACCAGGAGTTTCATCTTCCTGTACTACGTTGCTAATGGCAGGTCCCAGTCTGAGGCACCACATACCTTCTGTTTAGTCTCTGTACTTTCAGTCATGGCAACAGATGTTGATAATCTTCTTTTAGCACTTTGACCTGTTTTTAGGAATAAGCAGGTGCCAAGTGAGGCAAAGGCAGCAGCAGCACTCACTGGGGAAGGTGTCAGCAGGTGGTGGGGGAAGACGGGAGCACCTGGCCCCTCCTGACTGCATGATTAGGAATTTAAAAGCAGATGTAAAACAAAGATGTGTGTACGAGGTCACTCCATCAGCAAAGCAATTGGTCATGTAGCAGATATAGAACTTCTAAGGCACTCCATGAAACTTCCCACCCATTAAGGGGTTCCTCTTCCAATGTAGGTGGAAATGGGTAGAGGTAGGGAACTTGTTTTTGATAGTTATCTGTCACATTAATCTTCCTGTCACATTAATCTTCTCCAAATTTAATATAGGATACCATGGTCCAGCCCAGTACCCAAAGCATCTGTGAGAAGAGGCAAATGCTGGGTTGTCTGAAATAATTTCTGTGCCTGTGCACTTGGCAATGTATATCCTAATTCTCCCAAATCCTCTTCTGTCTCCTCTGGAGGAAGCTGTCTGCTTTGTACTCTAAAGAGCCTCCTGGGTATCCCAGCCCCTTTTATCCCACCTCCTTTTAGAACTTCCATCAGGCACCTTCCCTAGGCCTCCCCATGTTGGTGCCGTGTGCTGCCCTCACGGCCACCCTGCCCGTGGTCCGTCTGGGTCTTAGCTCTGGACATCCTCGGTGCAACCATCCGTGTGAGAGCACAGCCCCTCACTGGCGTGTGGGATTTGGGAAGGGATCGGGGAGAGCAGCTCTGCGTTTTCTTAGGAAAAAAAGGCCTCATGGAGGGAAGGATGTGCCTGCCAAGGTTTGAGTTCTGCAGCACGAGCTGCTCCTCGTGCCTGGCGCGGGGCAGACACAACGTTCTGCCTGCAACCCTCCCAGTGGCCAAGGCCTAAATGCTTCCTTGTAAAGAGCGTGTTTACTTTACACGAACTTAAGACGAGGCTTTTGAAAACTTTATTTTGATGAAGTTAAAGGTTAGCTAGATATTTAAAGAGATACAAGGATGGTTTACTTTATCCTACCTTTAAATGTTAAGGCTAGCTGGTAGAGCAAAGGCAGTGCAGAAATTAATGGAGTGTATACATAAAATGGGAATGCTGTCAGAGCCAATTTTCTTAAGCATTGTGAGTACTGCTGACGTAAAACAAAATAATATTTTTTTCATTGCTGTGCTCTTATGAGTGCCTGTGAACTTGTTGGAAAGTCAGACACGAAGTTTTGGGTACGTTTTGGAGGGCATGCACAAAGAATAGGTGCAGTTGATGTCATTTTCATGTTTATAAATCACTTAAATAGTCTTGACTCAGAGAAGTTTATTGAATCTAGTGCTATCTTTCATGTAAAATAGTGTGCCTGTAGTCTACAGCTTTTAAGGATCTATTTTTTTCCTCCACTGTATATTGTAGAATTGTATTCTTTCCTAATATGGTGTTTGAGACATGTTTTAAAAATAAATCATATTGACATCTGGATTTAATTATAAATTTCAAAGATAGGAACACATAGTTTATACAATATTTCAGCACAATGTTCATCTGAGCAGTACACAATGAAAACATTTTATTAAATTTACATTATTCAAGGAGCCCAAATACTTAGGTTTTTGAGAATTTGTATATTAATGTGGAGAAAGGTCAAAACAGTTGTCTGCTGAAATCAACAACAAACTCTGTCCTCTACAGAAATAAACCTGTGGTATCCACGTAAGTTACTCGAGCTGCAGAGCAAATGCAAATCAGCTTTCCTTCACCATTTATTGGAAGATTTTGTGAAACAAGAACTGCAGAGAGTGGTTGTAACACTCTGTTGTTCAACAGTGTTGGTGTACAGCTCATCTCTGACCAGTAGTATTTCAAGTCGCCTTTTTGCAGCTACAAAAGCTCAGAAGGATTTCTGTCCGAGGCTCTTTGGGGTTGGATCCTTGCAGGGTAACTGAAATATTTGACGCAGGATTTGTTTCATGATTTTACCATAGTTTTCTTGAGAGGTAACAGAAGCTTATCCTGAGCTCTGCCATGGTTGGTATTACATAGATTTGCCTGGAGCACAGGTAGGAGGCGAAGTACAGCAAATGGGTTTATCTAGAATGATGTCCTATAATAGTATCCTTATAGCCAAATTGGTGAGATATGGACTGGGTAAATGAATGATAAGCTGAGTTGAAGACTGTCTGGACTGTTGGACTCAAAAGGTCTGACTGTCAGAGTTATGGAGGCCAGTGGATGGCCCACCACCAGTGACATCACTGAGGAGTGAAACGGGACTCAGAATTATCTAACATATTTAGGAATGACTTGGGTGATGGGGCAATCATGAAATTTATATAGGCCAGTTAGTTGATGACATTCTAAGACTTCTAATATCCATGTTTTTCTGGTTTTGCACTGAATGGTATGCCTCCCAAGAACTGAGTTAGTGCTATGGTGAGTTATGCTTGTCCATAGTGTCTCTTACAAATCCTGTACAATGGAGCATATTCCTAGGGCACAAAATCCTTAATTCATGAAATATATTTCTCTCACAAACCACCAGTTAAAGCGTTCTTGCTTTACTATAGGTGTTTCTCCCAATTTCCCAAGTTCCTTTGTACTTTGAACTTTATTCACCTCTTTGCAGACTACCATCTCCTTTTTGTAAAGTTGTACACTCTAGACACACTACTTTATGCAAAATATTGTGCTAGATTCAATAAGATTTTTCTTTAAGACTGTTAAAATGATCTATGTGTCATATCTCCCAAAATATACTGACATATGGGAATTTTCCAATACTATAATCTCCAGGGTACCTCTAATGACTTCCTGAATGCAATCCAATGTATTCCAGGATGCTGAAGCATAATTTGTCTTCCTAATGTTACTACTTCCAATATTTACCAATGGTTCAGCTGTATGAACCTGAAAAGCAGATCAACAAAAATATACAAGAGGAGAAAGAAAAATGGGAATGGTGAAAAAACACATTCCTTCACCAGCTTCTTGAAAGGAACAGATGAGACTGAGGAAGCAAGGGGTTACTTGAGGCATTGAATCAGACATCTGGAAGGGGTGAAGATGGAACAGCTGGAAGTGCAGGTATAGAATTCCATTCTCCTAGAAAGAGGATTTGTCTGGCTAAATTAGGAAGAAAAACATGGGAAGGCAAAACCATGCAGATAATGTATAAAAGTAGCCTGATCACGGAAACTTGGTGAAGCTGGAGAAGGAGGAGTACATGTTAGGCTAAGTTAAAGCTGTAATGTAGCTGGAGTTGATCTAGTGATGAAGAAGAGTAGGAAAAATTATTATTGAAACCTAAAAGGCACAAAAGTAATCATCCAGACAAAAGCACCTTGCAGATTTTAAATACTGTGATCAATAGTGGTTTTTTTCTCTTTCTTACATGTTGGTGAAAATACAGTTATTCTAGCAAGTTTAGTGTCATAAAACCTTGACAAAAGTCAATGTAAAGACCCAGGAAACAGTATAAATAGTGACAAACATATCTTTGAGACTGCTGCTGCAGAGATACAACAGGCACTTTCACTGAACTATTAAACTGTGTTTACTGTGATATAGATCAACATAGTAGAATAAATTATTTTCCATTGCAAATTAAGAATGTGAATAATCTTTAATTTCTATAGATACCCGTTTTACTTTTATTATTCTGAAGAATCAGAGTGGAAATGTTGGGTAACTGGTTCTTAATCTGTTCTTATCCCACTGACTTACTTTAGAAAACTTGATTTTTGACTCTTCATTGGATGGACATCTAGTGTTCAAACTGATAACAAGAGCAATTAGTTGTTTCCTTTCATCCAGTCAAAATGAGCAGCCAGTGACAGAGAGGAGTGGGTGGAGGGGGAAGGACACATCTCAAGGGATAGTTCAGTGGAAGGTATCCTAATGGATAGGGGAGGATGAAGTGTATGTTTCTTTCTTGATTTAAAAGAAAGGACAAAACTCCAAGAAATAACAATGAACCTCTATAGACCAAATTGTTACAAGCTCAGATCTAAGGTCAGATCACTATAGTTGCTCTGGGCTGCATTTGTTTTCACAGACAGCAATGCTACTGAGACATTTATAAAACTTTCAATACCAAAGCCCTCTCCATGTTTCCAGCGACTGAGTACTTACTCTGCAAACTTACCAAGGCAAATCCTTCAAAAGACAATTAAATTTATTGTCTTGTTTGCATAGGTGGTGGTTTGGTTTGGGGTTTGTTGTTTTCTTGTATTCAAACGTTTAATGAGACATTAAGATCATAGCTCAAATTTCTTTAGCAACTGGATATGAACTGGAGAGTTGTCAGATGAGTTTCCATCTTAATTATAGCACCACATCTGCACTCCTGAAATTGAGATTGTTGGCTGTATCTTCAGGGACTGAAAGGAGTTTGATTATACCCAATAGCATCGGAAGGTCAGTCTGCACCTGAAGTAATGTTCTTAGCTATTCAGAAAATAAAAATATTTCACTCAAGCTTAACCTTTCCCTGCCTTAAGTGCATGAAGCTAATACATCACAAAGTTTTAAAAATTCATTTCCATTAGGTTTCCCTGTATGCAGAACTCAAAAATGGTAGTGAGGATCTTTGGAAAAATACTATCCTGTAGCCTATAAATAATTTAAAAATTTAAAATCTGGTAAAGGAGAAAAATCCTTGACTAAAAGCATGGTAGTTGCCTCTTTTATTTTTTTTGTAGTAGAAGTGCTATACCCATCAGCATCTCTGGTAAGCTGCAGCAAGTCTAAACCAAAGAAACTCCAGGGGCAATTTCTTGCCCTGGATTTCCAATATCAAAATTGCAAATGTCTAATTAAAGTGCTTCTTAGAAATGGATTCTATATTTCCATTTGATAAATAACCATCTTTATTCAGTATAATATAAATTTAACTTTCTAGGAACACATTAGTAATCTCATTTTTCTTTTAATCACAACAATGAAGAAATTATTTGGAGACTGTAATTTGTATCCCATCTATTCTTTGGCTGTCTCTGTTTGTATTGTGTAAATATTTTGAATTATTTCACTTAGCCCTTTGGAGAATATTTGCAGTCTCTACATGACATTAAAAGACTTGTCTGGAGATGTCAAAGGCTCACGTGCATCTGACTTTTATGTCAGCTTCTACATACTTTGATTATACAAAGTTACAAAAGAAAAAAAGGGGGTTTCCACAGATTTGTTAATTTTGTAATGCTATTTCTGCTGGCAGGAGAAGGATGTCTTTATCTTCTTGCTGAAATGTTTGCACGCTCTTGTGTTGAGGAGCTTGGGGTAACAGAAATGACGCAGTAAGAAAACATTAAGTTCCCTCTCAAACCCATTATTTTCGTTGCTGAGCAGACTGCTTTTTAATTTCTATAATGATCACACTCCCTTCAAAAAAACAAGAAAGGATTAAAAACACCTACAAAGGCAGGAATAAAAGTCTTATTCTACTTGTTGTTTATTTCACAGTTCTTTGGAAAAAAAAAATCAATCTTAACTCACGTGTACCCTTCTTTAATCCAAAGTTTTCAGAAGAACAACAGATACCCTGCTATGTGGTGTGATAGTTTCCATTTAGTGTGACTCCTTTCTTCCAATTTGTCTGGAAAAAGGGATCAGCACAGGACAAGAGTCAAAATGAAACAACAAAACTGAAGTCATTGCTAATATGAGTTTAGAGGCCAAAGAGCGAGAGCAGACTAAGAGTGTGCTTTGGGTGTTCTTCCAAAGATGCCAAAAAGATATGCCCCACCCTGACCAGTTCTTTCAAAAAATTAACTACAGATCTTGGAGGAAAAGTAAAGGAAATTTGCTTTAACTTAGGGTATAGAAAAAAAAGAGTGTCTTCTGGGTGCAAAAATGTTGTAAGTTCTCAAGTCATACTGAGTTTGCAGGCATTTGCAAGGTTTTAGCTACATTGGTCCTTCAGAAGGAATACATTGCGCTGCCAAGAGCCACTTTAAAAACCATTAAACATAAGTAAAACTGTCAAGCCCATTTCTTCTGCTTCTGTCTCTTCCGTAATAAGCAAGATTAAAAACCCATTTGTTTTTAAGATACTCACTTGCTTCCTTTGTTGCTAAGATGTTTTGCTGTAGCTGAGGAGCTCTGCTGCTGTTACAGTCCTGTGCATTTCATTTTCTGGAGTGGAAAAAAAACCTAGCATACCTTATTATTCACAAATAATAGTTTCTTGCTGCTCTTAGTTACTAAAAGCTACTTTGAGTTGACTGCAGCAAGTTTACACTCCAGGTTTCAGCGCAAAAGTATTGCTTAAAACATTGTACATTGTTCCTTCTGGAAAGCTTTAATAAATCGAGCCTTTCTTCCACTCTCCTTTTTTTTTTTAAATTTTTTCTTTGTTTTTTTTTTTTGTGTGGTTTTCCACACACCCTTCTTGATATACTTCCCATGTATAGGAATGTAAGATCTGTGGAAGCTGCACTCTTCTCTCCTTCAGGGCACAGCCTTCTGTCCTTTCCCTAATGCTGCATGCACTCACTGAGCATCCCTGGTATTTTGCAAGCTCACAAAAGAGGTCTGAGAATAGCAAGGTTGAGACTAGAATCCTCAGCAGAGCTTCCCTAGGGCAGACATTCAATCATGGCTTCTAAAACTGTATTATCTGAGTTTCTTAAAATCACAGAATGCTGGGCAAACTAATATGGCTGCTAATGATCCCAGCAACAGCAGATTTCACTTTCTGCAGGGTGTTTTTTCTCCACTGCTTTTTTTTTCTCCGTATAAATGCAGCTGAGCTTTTATATTATAAAAAACTCTCTTTTCCTCAATGTACCATTTTTTTAAAAAAAGCACACGAAAGGTAAGGCCAACAGGTCTTTTTTCTCAGGAAGTTGTTTGCACATCTGCATTCTCTTGCCTTTGGTTTGCATGGATTATCTGTTTGTTGCATGCAAATCACAGAACAGCTGCTCGAATTCCCACTGGTTTGCTTCTTGCATCTCGTTAAGGGCAGAGGAAACACAAAGTTCATTGTTAATCTAATTATACTCCAAACAGTCTAATCAAATACTATTAGTCATATTACAATGATACTAATACTTCTGGTTGCAATTATATGCAATTAATGTACAAACAAACTCTGGGGTATCCTTTTCTCAGCTACTGTGCTTACCTTTGCACTGACCCTCTGGGTCCAAGGGTTAAAGGTTTCAGTGTAGCAAGGGCACAGGGTTTGGCAAGTGATCAGCATCCCAAGTCCTTTACCAGGAGGAAGAGGAGGATGTAGCTTGTTTCTTCTTCCCTTTTTCAATTTCCATATGTGGTCATTTTCACGTTTGTTAACATGCTGGTTTTTATTTAATGGACCTGCAGGTTTTATCTCTTGTAAAAATTTACAATACCTGTTCTATACATATTGAGTACTTGTTCTTTTTTTCACCCCTAAAATAATGTTTGCCCAGTTCCTTAACTGGCTGTGGCAGAGTGGTTTATAGCCCTGGAATCATCCTGCACCTTTGCTCCTATTGCCCTGTGCCTGTAACTCCCCCACACTACTCCTCCTTTGCTATCATGCTGTGCCTGTATTCCTCCAGGAAAAGCCTTTTTGCTGGTGTGGTCGATACTTTATTATTCACAAATAACAGTTTCTTGTTACTGTTAGTTACTAAAATACATGTAGAACAAGAATTACATCACACAACTGCACAATGCTAAGCAAACCAAACAAACCAGGTTACCAGTCAGTGGATTATTAGATAATTTCTGTTACAAGCAAACAAGTGAAAACAAAGTTCCAGGTAAGTCAAGACAAGGCCTCAGGGGTGCTGCCTGTTGCAAGCAGGGCCATCCCCATATCTACTGGTCTACAAGGCTTTGGGTGTTTAACCACCTCCACTGGCACAGATTTTCAAGTGTTTCTCTTTTTGGTCCCCAAACCCACCCCAGCTGTCACCAAGGGCAGTGTGTGTGATGCCTTCTGCTGCACATGGCCCAGTGCAGGGCACACGAGGGCAGCTGGTCTGTCACCAGTGTCCCTGAGCCTCAGCTCTCCTTCCTCTGCTCCGTGCTTGTGACTTCCCCTCCCATTTGTGTGCACTTTGCTTGCTGTAACTGATTCAAGATCATTTCAGACGAAGGATCTGAGGTTTTTCTCTGTATTTTCATCTAGGAGAACTGGTACTCTCGGGGGAGACCATTTGATTTTAGTATAATAGGGTATGGCCATACACTTTAATTTAGTAGGCTCTGTGTGTTTGGCATGCCTGCAGGGAGAGGTGAAGGTAAAGGGGATGACAGAGACAAGTGGCATCTGTGAGTAATACCTCATCCCTCCCTTCTACATGGAGATGAGAAATAAGGCATTCTCTATTTTGTCTCTTTTTTCCCCCCCCCCACCCTTTTCTTTTTCTCTGATGCTGCTATTTGCAAAATCTTTGAGTTGCTTCACTTGCTACTAAGTGCTTTTTGATAGGGCAGTGGACTTCAAAGAGGATTCTTCTGGATCCCTAAGGGTTTGCAAAGGAAATATGTGGAACAGGCTGCAGGTTTGGGACAGCCAGAGGAAGAGGTTGCTGACAAAGCATTCCAGTAGGTATAGCTATCAAAATTGCCACTACATTTGGAAGTAAGCTTCTTAAGGAAAACCTTTTTAACAACGGTACCTATTTAAAAGTAGTTCCTGCTTTCAAAGTCACAGATAACAAATGAGGATTATTTTCGTTAGGACACAAGGTTAGTTTCTCTCTGGTGAAATGATTAATTACTTTGACTCCAAACTGTCAAAAGGACAGGCTGTATCTAGAGAGATGTGCATATGGCCCTTCTTTTAATTAGTTCAAGTGCTACACTCACCATAGACAAGCAAGATCTAATCCATAAATCAGACAGTGGTGTTAAGGTGGTGTTACTGTGGGCTACTCTAGCACAAGACTCGTGTCTAGAGACTGGAAAAGTGAGTTTTTACCATGTTTATATCTGGTTTATTTTCAATGTATGAAAATTTGGGGTTTTCTCTAGATACTGTCATGATGATTACAACCTGGAGAGTAGCAGCACATCGCCTGGTTTGTTCCAGATGCTGGAAAACTCATGCAATTTTCCTACTCTACTGTGTTCATGCAGCCACTTTGAATTAAGAATGGGCTAAGAATGCATGAAATTATTCTTCTTATGAAATATGTTTATCAGGAGCCTGAAAATGTCTTCTCTTGAGGTAAAAGGCAGCTAGCAGAGATACAGTTGTGTGAAGGAATGAAGAACAGATACCTGTCTGTAAATTTGGGGCTATGACTCAACATAAAAAGATGGCTCTGCCGAGATATTACAGTGAAAAAAGTAATTTATAAGATTGAAATAATAACACATTTTATGCTTTGAAAGTAAAACATTGAGACAAAGGATCCAAAATTTGGGAAATGGTGTGCATGTTCAACTTAGTCCTACTCAGGTTTTATTAGTAGTATCAGACTGTGGAATGTGACAGGTTCTGAGGCAGCAGGCAGCCTTGAAACCCGTTTTGAATGGTAACTTCAAACACAGTCTCTTTTCTCTTTGGTTATCAGTCTATTTAGGTGTTTTATAAATAGCAAAGATAGATTGTTAGATACTTTCAATAGGAAAGAGCGGGGGCAGAACAGGGAAGTAATAAGTTATACGAGATACCAATCGTATTTCCATCAACAGAAAATGACTCATGATTCATAAAAGCCTTCTTTATACTAGAATACATTGTTTAGAATTTTGTTTAAAAATTAAACAGAACATCTAACTTTTCAGCAGCTGTAACTTCCTGGCCTGATTATCAAGGGACATTCTATAAATAAAACATGTATTTCAAAGCTTGAATTCTCCTTTGAAAAGCCTATAGGCAGCTTTGGTGGGATATTGGTTTTCAACACAGCTTTATCAATTGCTGAACAATGCTTTTTGCAAGGAAAGCAATGAGTAAGAACTGTGTTTTGAGTTGGCAAGTCAGAATAAGGCACCTTGCAAAAACAAACGTGCAAAAGAAAAGCTGTCTGCAGAATGCAAAGCAAAATTTATGCCAAGATTGCTGTTCTGAACAGCAGTGTACAGCAGCACCGTGAGGTTTCGGTCAATTCACCACCTGTGAGAAATCCTCTAAATAAAGGTATAAATTTCACAGTAAATCCCTCTGCCAAGCTTTCTAAGCCCTGCACGTTAACAAGAAAATATACAGTGTACAATTCGATAAGATCTATGGGGGGGGGAAAAAAGGAAGGTTAAAAGATAATCCCTCTGTCAGTTTTCTGTTATACAGGCTGCCTGCACATACTTACATAAAAGAACCAGTTTCTTTTCTGGTGCCTTTGCTGAGATACCATATGACTCCATGATTCAGAGTGCATCACAGGCACTGGAGGGCAGGCCTTAACTAGGCACTAGTAAAAAGGAAAGTCCTCTCTAAAAAGGCTTTCCCACCCTTTATTATTAAATTCTGGTGTCAGGAGGAGGTGCACAGTGTATTAGGAGCAACTGAGCTACCTTGGAGCCAACAGAGGCAGAAGGTGGACACATCATGCAGTGCTTGTTGGCAGGCTGTTTTAGTGTAGGGACAGAAGATCACACCGTGGTGATAGTTCCCATTTGACACGTGTATGGATACACATTTGCTTTATTGCTTGCTTTTTAAAATTTAATTTAGCCAGAATAAGGTATGAGATCTGCTGTCTCCTAACTTTAACTGTATTTGTACCAGGTACGACTCCTGGGCCAAGTGGCACAACGTAGCATGGCTTATGTCTGTGCACTCCAGCTCTCATGCCCCCTTCCTCCAATTCCCCCAGACAAGGTGGCTACATCCATGCCTAACTATGAGCAGTGCCTTGCATGAGCTATCCCCTGAACTAAGGCCAAGCACTGACTGGGAGGGTAAGCCTTCAAATGAGCCAGAACTGTGCCAGGGATCATGCCAAGAGCGAGGAGGTAAAGATGACTGTGGCCCAGCTCTCTGTCTGTGTCCTGGCCTCATTCTGTTTACTGGAATAGACAGAGCTCATAGCCAAAGAGGTCAGGAAGAGAGCACAGTGCTGAATGTTTTTAGCACACTAGGGACATTTGCCCTGCTGGCCTTGGCAATGTTTTCTCATGCACCACTTCTGTGCATATGCTCTTTCCTCTGCCCTCCTTGCATTCCCCTGCTTCCCCTGCCTGCACCCTACCTTCTCATGCATGTCTGAGTCAGATGGCCCAAGCAAAAAGCTTGCTGTTGTACTGCATCCTTATTGTGTCCTGTAATGATTGAAATAATTTTCTTGAGTTTTAATCTGCTTTACGAAGGCCAAACACATCCGGTCTGGTAGCCCCACTCAGACTTGGAATGAAGGACTGAGAGTCTACCACCCTTTAAAGAATAATGTTCCCAGGAATATACAGGACTGCAAAAGGCTACTTGCTGCCCTGCCAAGGAGCCTGCAATAGTATCTGTACTCCTGTGAACTTCTGCAGAAACCACACAGTTTAATTTTTGACTTGGTTTGATTCCAAGGGAATACAGAGCTCTAACCCAGGCCACCTTGTGTTACACACCAGTGACTTTCCCACTTACAGACAGTGTATGCTGCCTCTGGGGTACAAACAAAAGTTATGGGCAAAGATAAAGAGAACCTTGTTAGAGTGGAATGATTGTTAACACAAGTAATAGTATTAGAACTGGGTATTTTCTCCAGTTAATTTGGCAGAAGTGTGGCAGTTATGCCGTCACAGAAAAGGTAGTGGTAGAAAAGATGGGTTTGCTATGTGGATGACTAATGTGAATTCTCTCTGGTTTATTTAAGTGAGTTAATAAAGTGAAAAAAATGTTCCCCCAGTGGTCTATGAGTTCATGCCCTGCTGCTTTCCAGCAGGACAAGAGCTCCCTGATGCCTGAAGCACTTTTATTTAAATACTATAGAGGCTCTAAAATCACTGAAGTGGTTGAAAACTTTCCCAATACTAAATTTGTCTTTTTGTGATGGTGGAAACCTGGTGTAGTAGTAAGAATTGCTTTCAGGATATCCCGAGACAAACCTTAAAAGCTGAGAAAGCAGCTTGATTTGGGTCAATGATCCTATGGGCACAGATTGGTTAAACCCTGCAAGCCATGAGCATCACTTAGAGGAACTGTCACTGAGGAGGGGGGTATGGCTGGAGGTTATTTTAGTTCTTTTCGTAATTTACAGAAGAACTAACCAAAGAGAAGTTGTCTTCTAGGCAGAATGCTGCAACGACTTGTCTTTACCAGTCAAAATTCTGAACAGGGATCTGGAAAACCAGAGAACATCCCCAGAAACATGGATATAAAACTATGCAAGGGGGAGGAGGCATGAAACTTTGGACTCCAACACAGGAGAGCTGACTCTGCTTACACTGAGACTCAAGGACAAATTGTCTACTGGCTTTGAACCAAGCACTGGTTCAAAATTAAGATAATGGGAAAATTTCCTTTTTATTGGACTATTTTTTTCCCCAAAATGTTTATTATCTTGCTCATTTGAAAGCCTGCTGCCTCTGTTCTAAGTTTTTTTTTTTCCAGGATCAGAGATGTCTTACATTCCTCAAGTGCAATTCATTTCCAATAAAACGCTCTATGTTCTGTATCAACCATTAACGTTTCCAGATTGTAAACCTGACAGGTTTAACAGATTTATTCTTGTTTTCTATTAGTGTGAAGCTAAGATTGTGAGATTAACATTTAGCATGCTGTGGAGACTAAGCAGCTCTTTCTGTGCCCACAACTTTGCTCTGTAGTGAAACTAAACAGCCAAAATAAACCAGAAAAAGCAGCTCTTTTCTGAAGTGACTGAGGTCTGAACAATTGTAGTTTTAACATTTAACAAAACAACAGAGGAAAAAAAGATGCAGAATACAAAAATATAATAATACTTTTTTTTAAAAAAAAAACAACCAAAACAAATTTAATAAGAAGATATTCTGTAGCTAAATATTTACTGGAGAACAAGTGACTATGCCAGAAAACAGAGGTAGAGGAGAACTACACAAAAAAAGCTAGGCTAGTACAAATTGTCAGTATTTCCTTTATGGTGAGTTATGAAATCATGGGTACCAGCAGCCAAAGACTTGAGAAATGTCATAGAATTGTGACTGTAGCTCCCACATTCCCTACCAGAGTCGTGGGCAGAGAGAGAGGGATTGCCAACCTGCTCTTTCCTGGTATTGCTAGAGGGCAGATGGAAGTCTCCCATCGGTTTGTTCCTGTAACATCAAGTCACAGCATGAAAATGATTGAGATCATGCCTCACATAAGCTCTTGAGCAGTTCTGTGCTCGACTGTAGGAAGGTTGGGGCAGAAGGGACAGCTTTGTGTGCTGAGCAGGGACAAGTGAAATCCTTCTTACTTTCCTGGTGAGAAGCTCTGGTTGTACCTATTCAGGCATTACCTCCCTTGAACAACAAGGGGGTTTGTTTGTTTGCATGTTTAATTCCTGCTTAGTGATTGAAACCATTTTAAGTATTTACAGTAAGCTGTGTTTGGATTCTTAGTCGATAAGCAAGCTGGGGTTTTATGTAAAGCTTATGTCTGTGAAGCAAACACAAAATCTGATTCATTGTTTCAGTGTGGGAAAAATTACAACTTACTATGAAAAAATCACACTAAAATATTTATTTATTGATTTATTTATTGATTTATTTATTTGAAATCATAGACTTATAGAATGGTTTGGGTGGAAAGAGACCTTAAAGATCATCTAGTTCCAACACCCCTGTCATGGGCAGGGATGACTTTGGCTAGACCAGGTTGCTCAACAAGCATGCAATAAACCTATAACTAGAAATACCTTTGTAGGTTCATTAACGGGAACAGCTGCCAAGTAATATGGAGTATAGGTTTTGATCCAGTTTATGAATACAATGGGAACAAACTAGGCTGTTCTAGATGTCTTCATACATGGACCAAAGGGCTGCCTACACGTGTAATGTGCCATATTTCCTACCTAAGCCCCTGCCACAGAAATGCCTGTTGATATCTGAAGAACTTTAGGTCATTTTGAAAACTGATTTTAGTGCAGCTTGGACCATAGAGATATTCCTTCGAATTTTTTATAACACTCCAAAAGAATGATTGTCTCATACTGGGAACACGTAGCAGAGCTTTTTAAGAAAGTAAGAACTTGATGTTAACTTTAACGTTAATTGACTGCCCTTAATCAACCCTGAGATTAGCTCAGTTGGTTAGAGCATGGTGCTAATAACACCAAGGTTGTGGGTTTGATCCCCATGTGGGCCATTCGCTTAGGAGTTGTATTCAATGATCCTTGTGGGGCTCTTCCAACTCGAAATATTCTGTGATTAATTCCACCTCCCCAGGCATAATTAGAGTTGTGGAAAAGAAATGGTAATGTGAATAGGCATGAATTAAGGAATTAAAATGACTTTGCAATAAAATTCTAAAGCCGAACTGACCTTTGTTGATGGAAACAATTTGGTAGAGAGCTTAAAAACAGTAAGGTGGATCCAAATGGTCTCACATTTGGATCCCCTTCTCACGTTTGGATCCCAAGGTTGCAGTTTGGTTTCACTTCTAATGGTGGAGCCAGCAGGCACATACTGTACTCAACCAGAGAGCTACAGCAGGACCACCTGGCACCACTCATAACTTAAATCTTTATTTGCGTAAATAAAAGAATTAATCTTACTTACAGACTATTGGCTATGAGATACGAATATATTGACTAGATAAGGCAAACATGACCACATTTATCTGGCTAAGAACAGATAGATTATTTTTTTCTTATGATTTGTGGTGACCCTATGTAAGCAAAACATGATTTTTTTTCCCCCCTCTGAAAGAACAGGGAATGGTTTTGTATTCATCTCAGTAGACTGTGTTTAATTGGGTTCAGCACTGCCATAAGTTGACAGTACAGATTCCTGGTCTGGTGCCAGTTAATGTTTACTGCAGATGTATCTCGAGATTCTTATAGGCCTGCAAAAACGGAGCTGCTGAGAGACCCTGCAAAGCAATATATTTGTGTTCCTGCTGGAATAAGTAAACTGCAACTTGAGGTGTATTGGATTACTTGACATGCTTCAAAGGTCAATTTGTGGAAAAATGTCAGTGAAAACCTCCCAACAGTGATTCTCCATCTCTTTCTCTTCCACCAACTGGGTGAAAAAAAAGTAGAGACAGAGAGGAAAATTCTGGCAACTGCACACTTTAATTTAGAGGAGGTTCTGGTTGACTTGTAACGAGCACTTCATTGTCCTTTCAGTTTCTGTTGTGTTTTTCTCATTTTCATAGATTTTGGTAGTTTTACTACTTTAGTAGCAAACTTCATGATCTATTACTTTTAATATGTTTTCTTTGCCCCCAGTTTAATGTGCATACTAAAATGGGTTTACTGCAATATGTGACCATGAATGAGAGTTATGATTATTTTTAAGTACTGGCACCAATGCTTTTTGTTAAGAATTTGAGATCCTGACAAATTCTAAACCAAAATGTTGAGTAGTAAATGTCATGTTCAGTTTGTGGGGCACCTGGAGGTAATTCTGTACTAAGAGGCTGCTCTCACTATCTGTATTGTGTATCAGCTGAGAAGTTTAAGACACAAAATTCATTTCACTCCTAGGAATTATTATTAATACATTCTTTGTCTAACAGAGATTGAAGTGTTTTGAATTAACATGAAAATACTCAAACGCAAAATATTAAAAAGTTAGCAGATAATCCTGTACTCTTACAGATGTGTAAAATATTAAATATATATGTGAACATGTTCAAAAAAATCTTATTTTTGTGTGCAACGTTTAGGTAGAGCAGAGCCACAGGGAAACTACTTTATTTCATCTTTTTCTTTCACATAAACTGGTAGCATTTTTAAAACAGCTCTTTCACGTCAGCTCTGTACATAATTGTTCTGGTTTGGCTGGCTAGTATTATTTGCTGAAATACCACTTCTTATCTTCCATCTCTTTGCTGGCTCTTGTCCAATTTTCAGCTACTCCTCTGCATCTTCTGACTTGCTGGCTTCTTTGAGAGACGATTTATAGTGCTATAGATTGTCTCTGTATGCTGCCTGCTGTTGGTAATTTTTATTTATTTCTTTTAGTAGATGTCCTGCTGTTTTAGCAAGGACAAGTCAGACTTTTTGTGAATAAGTGTAAAGGTGGTTCTTGATGTGTAACTATATGGCAGTGATGAAGGAATGAGATTATTTCGTTCAAAGCCATAGTTCTTAAGACATTAATTAAGATTTTCTTCTGATATGACAGAAAAGTTTCCATGCTTACATTTCAAACTGGATCCTTTACTGTTTTAATTGTCACCATTCTGTAACTGCTCAATGACTCTAGGAACAAGAAATATCTCATACTTTCTTTCACAGGGAATAGTACAGAACAATGTCTCCACGAGGAATGACAGAGGACGGTAAGGGTTTGTTCTCATTTTTCTTCTTTCTTTTAAAAAACCTGGAATTACCCGTCTTTAGTCCATCAAGGCTTTTATGATCCTCATAACAGGGAATGCTTTTTGTTCCAGTGACTTTTGTGAAGTCACATACCAGAGTGATGAGCATCAGAAACCCTAGCGAGGCAGGAAGACAGATGTCCTACAAGGTTAAATTATTTTCTTCTCTGTGTTGGCTTTTTCTGTTGAACATACCATGATGTGGCATTAACTGCAACTCTCACTCTTAAGAGTAAAGTGAAGTCATTATTTCAGGCCATATACTTAATGCCTCTTGTTTTAATTTCCGGTTTTACATGTGTTGTAAAGCTCAACAAGACAATTTCTGTTGTGAGACTTAAATACAACTTTATCGCAGTGTATTGAAAAACATGATGACGGTTGTTTGGTTAGCCACCAATTTCCTTTCTCATGCTCTCAGTCTCAGATTACTAAACTATCATCTGGCATTCTCAGACATGTTCACTAATTGTCCTGTAGTAGACAAATAAAGAGCACATTTTACAAGTGATGTGTGGGATGTACTAAGTAATGTCAATTCATATGTTGCCTGGTTACAGCTTTTATATGTGTTTAGGATTATTTAATTAACTTCTTAATTGTAAAGTACAGAGAATTGAAGCATGCAGTCCAAAGTCTAGTCAATGCTAAAACTCAATACTGTAATGAACTTTGGCTCGGACACCTACTGCTGTGATTGTCAACTATATTGGAGTAGCAGCATAAATGAAGAAAATTAAAAGGGCTTAGATGAGGTTGAAGGAGGCTGTGTGCAGGGGGAGGATGTCGTTAGGCATCCCAGATTAATGAAAATGCATTTGTAGAGGGCATTGTTCAACATGTGTCATATCGAAGAGAAAAGGAGCATTGAACAACTGCTCACGTAAAATGTTTTTGGTCTTTGTAATAGGCTAAGCACAAAGGTCCTTGGGAAAAAGAACTATTTGTGGTGGTGGGTAGTGATCTCTGGGGCCCTTCTTAGGTTTCTGGGATGCAAATTGCAGGAAATAGTAAATGTTTGATGTCGGCTCAGTGTTCAATGAAGAAGCAGTGTGCTGGTTTTGGCTGGGGTAGAATTAATTGTCTTCCCAGTGGCTGGTCTGGGACTGTGTTTTGGATTTGTGCTGAGAGCGGGGTTGATAATGTGAAGATTTTTTGTTGTTGCTGCTGAGCAGAGCTTGCAAGGAGCCAATGCCTTTTTTCTGCTTTTTGTACTGCCACGCTGGCGAGGAAGTTGGGTGTGCTTGCAAGGCTGGGAGGAGACAGAGCAGGGACAGGCGACTCCAACCGACCAAAACAATATTCCACACCATATGACATCCTGCTCAGCATATAAAGTAGGGAGAAGTAGAAAGGAAGAGGCATTTGGAGTGATGGCATTTGTCTTACTGAGCAACCAACACGTGTGATGGGACCCTGCATTCCTGGAGATGGCTGAACAGCAGCCTGCCCATGGGAAGCAGGTGCGTGGCCTTTGCTTTCCCTATTAAACTGTCTTTATCTCAACCCATGAGTTTTCCAGCTTCCACCATCCCATTTCTCTCCCCAGTCCTGCTGGGGGGGGAAATGAGCGAGCAGCTGTGTGGGGCCTGGTTGCCAGTTGGGGTGAAACCAGAAGGACAGCAGAAGGACATACGAAAGTTGTATAGGTAATGTTTGAAAGTGAGTCACGGCTCTTTCTCTGTAAACTTCTAGAAGCATCATCGTGGCTGGGCTTCGCGAACGAAGATTTGGGAAGGGCTCTACCCACGTTTGTTACAGGCATGCTGGTGGCTAAAAAGGCCAATATGAGATAGATACGTCCGATTGCAAAAGGCACAGCAGAAAGACTCCTCAGGTGGAATATTCTGCAAGACACGATTCTTTCTGCGTTGTCTTTTCTCCTCGAGAGTGACCCTGCGTGCGTTCTCAAAAGCATCAGCAGCGTTATAGATGGTGTGTCTCCAGGCCTCCCGATTGGAGGCCAGAGTAGACCAGTCATGTTGATCAATGTGGCCAAGGCTGAGATGTTGTTTCAGGGAGTCCTTGTATCTTCTCTTTGGGGCTCCTCTCATGTGGCAGCCAGTGGCAAGTTCACCATAAAGCAGGATCTTAGGGAGGCGGTGGTCCTTCATCCTGGAGACGTGCCCTGCCCATCGCAGCTGTGTTCTCATCAACATGGCCTAAATACTTGTGACTGCTGCTTGCTCTAGAACAGATATATTGGTCACATAATCTGACCAGTGGATGTTTAGGATTGTACGGAGACAGTGTTGATGGAAGCATTCTAGGAGTCGCAGGTGGTGGCGGTAGATGACCCATGATTCAGATCCATATAAAAGACTAGACAGCACAATTGCCTCTGTAGAAATGTTTGAGTTAATTAAGGATGATGTCTGGGGCTGAGGCCTCTGCGCTTAAAGGTATTGATCTAGGAAGAACTCCTCATTCATTTCCTCTTAAGCTGTGGCGTATTTCCATCCAGGAGGAGAATGGGAAACAGAACAATATAGCAAAATTGTCAAGTCTAAGGAACTCTTAACACCAAGTGAAACCTGAGTGTATAATCAAGATGCATTAGACTGTCTGTGCAAGATAAGATGGGGCTATCGGATGTTCTTTTTCAAACTCAGAGGTACAAATAGTCCACAAAATCTTAAATGTGTGCTGGCTACTCTAATATCCTCTCAAGCAGGTTTAGGGCAGGTGGAAACAACCACAATAGTGTATCTTTTAATATATTTGTGTCTGCTAAATCTGGTTTGTGGTGAAATGAGATGGTTTAGTGTAAAATATCTAATTTTAGCATTGTCACGGGTAATAAGACAAGATGAAATTACAAAAAGCCATTGATAAAATGAACAGTGAACTGGTGACCCAGTTCAAGGATATGGTGGAAGACCATCTTAGTAGATGTGAAAGACTCTAAAAGAGGACTTTTCACACACAGTGATGTGGAAATAGCTGTCCAAGCTATACTGTCATTTTCAAAGCACTGCTGCCACTTAGCCATCCCTTGGGGGATCTAGGAAGCTGGGGTTTTATTATTCTTTTTTCTGCACATACTCAATACTACATGAGACTGAGTACCTTGCTGATCGTGTATGTCTTAGCTGGGATGTCAGATGCTAGTTCATGGGTAGATTCACTAAATTTTCCCAGAAAAAGGAAAAAAAAAAGGAAGGGTTGGGGAATATTAAATGAAGGGATTCATGTACTGCCTTAACAACCTCAAGCCAAACGTGATCTCATGAGTTATGATGTGCAGACCTTGTGGGGGGTAAAATTCCCACCACGTTACTTCTAATTGTGTGAAAAAGGGAGAGTTTGCAATGGGCACTGAAATCATCCAAAAGCACTGAAAAGTCAAAGAGTAATGAATGTCTGGTGCAGGTGATGAAGAAGACAGAGATGAGGCTCGGGAACGAATGGGCACAGAGCTGGCATCCTTGGCTTCCTGAGACTGGAGGCAGCCCAGAGCAAAGTAAGCTTTTCCTGCTCTGCCCTGGAGGCTGATGGCTCTTGCCTTCTGTGCTCATCCTGTAGGTTCAGAGAATTTCTTCTTGCTTAGTCTGCTTTGAATGTGCAGCATGAATTAAAGCACTGGGAAACTTATGCGTGGCACGGATAGATGAGGTGCCTTGTCTGAAACAGAACCATCTGATGGGTTCTAAGGTCACTGTATTTGTTTTCAGAAATGTTTTTTACAGAGCTGAGGGTTTACTAACTATGAATACTTTCAAAGACCTGCTTAAACAAAAACTGTGAATTTAAACCAGTGTGCTTTATTAGAAGCCGAAGGTTTGCATTTGCTGTAATCTGACTAGAATAGAAAATAGGATAAGATTTGTGTATTTAAAACTTAAATGAAAAAAAAAAACTTTTTTTTCAGCATCTACATCACTCATATAAACATAGGTTGAACACCACTTCTTTCTACACTCCTCCAGAATGTTGACCTCACACTGAATCCCTTCTGACCTGTTGCAAAAGGGAGACTCAGATCCTCTGCAATGATGCACCACAGCTTAATAAGAAAAAAATCCTCAGGGTGTTTATTTGAGTTTTATTTACCACGCTTGGTTTATACCATTGCTAAATCCATTTAATTTGTTGGATTTTTCTGATATTGTGTGCTGTGGAAATACTAAAGTATTTCAGAAAGGTTTCATTTAATTCAATACAGTCTGTCTCTAACTCAGCTTTGACAGACTTTCAGGGTAGCTACCTTACAGCCCATTAGTCCTTCAGAATGGCTGATCCAGGTTTTATAATCTTTCATGTTTTTGGTTTGGTGTTTGTTTTTTTTTTTTTTTTTTTTTTTGTTCCCCCAGATGATTTTTCACAAGCCAGGAGTTTCTCTCTAAAATCTCTTCTTTGACTCATTTTTTCCTGGCAATTCTAATCTGGTTCTTTGTTTCTATTCCAAGAGTCTGTAATGCCATAATATTTCTCACTCAGTTTTTGAGGAAGAGATGTCTGCCTGTCATGTAGAAGTTTCAGTGTCCTGTTCCAAAACTTCATAATAATTTTATTTAATATTTTAACACACCAGTGTTTCACTTAAAACAATATATCTAGTGTTTTTGTAATGGTGATGGTATGGAGATTTAAGGGAAGTAAGGTGTGTAAGGATATATTGCCTCCCCTTCTACAACTGGCTTCTCTTAAAAGAAAAATGAAAATTTCTTCACACAGTGCTGCCTTGTGCAGTTGTCCCACAGTAACTAGAAGAATATATTTTTAATAAAATATTTTAGAAGAGTGCCAAATCATTCCTGAAAGCCAGCTTCTGTCAGAAGTTCTTCTTTCTCCTCTTTGTTGCCCTTCTGTGTTAATTGGGATATGGAATAATTTTGTTTAATTCTGTGTGAGTAGTGTCTAGTATACTATAAGTACTAACACCAGGACACAGGAAAAAGTGGTACATTAATCTGAAGCCTCCTATGTCCAAGACACACATTTTCATGGAAAAGGACATGTCCCTAAAACCCTTTCCACCATCCAATGCTTCAATCAACTATGGACATCAGATTTCTGACCTGTAATGCACATCTTACTGTAAAACCTTAAGTGTGCAGGCATAGCACTCTGTGTCCACTAAATATCTGGGTGAAGTTGGCAAAACTGGCCTTGTTCACCATCAAACAAAATACAAAGCCCTGAATCCAATATGTTTTATCATGTTGAAAAATAACTGCCCTTTTATGTCACGGATTAACACGTTGGAAGAGGTGTTAATGTATCTTTGCTGTAAAAGAAGTTTACAATATGGAAATGCTCCACAGGGATAGCTTTCAAGCTGTTTTTCCTCTGGGCTTTGGCTCCAAATTATAAGATGTTGAAAAGAATAATGTTGTAACTTAAAAAATTCTCGAAGAAAAGCGCTGTCTTAAAACCAAACCCAGAACCACCAAATGTTCTGCCTCTCACTCTCTCCTTCACGAAAAAAGCCCTCTGGGCAAATAAAATAAAAAACCCCAAAAACCCCCAAACTTCCCTCTACCCATTTCAGAAAACAAACTACACAACCCCTTTGCTTTTTATTTTGGTTAGCAGTTTGGACTCCCTTACTCCATAACTAACCTGAACAAATATTGTGCCTTAGATCATTTCAAGAGACCAAATTCCAAAACAAGCAAAGAAACAATAGACAATAATTGTTGTCCCAGGGAAAAAAACCAGGTAATTAATTATCCTTTTAAGAAGGATAACTAATCATTTATGGGCATTGTTTTGATCAACAAAAGTAAAATTTATGTAGATTTTTAACTCAGGAAGGAAAAAAGAAACCCGTACACAGTAGTTTTGAATGAGCTTCAGCCCTACTGTGCTGTGTACACAGTGTAATAATATCCTTAGCAAAACAAGGAATCGTTTATACACCCCCATGCTGCATAGGAACCCTGTAAATTCTGGAATTTTACATAATGTACGAGTGTCACGCTTTATAGAGGGTATTACATATTTTTGCTACCAGGAATGAAGTTTTGTGGTTAGCGAAAATATTCATCTATAGACCTGTTGCTGGTGTTGAGCCATATTGAATTTTAGAATCCTTGTTTGAGTTCAGACCCCTTTATATCTCTTGCAAACAAAACAAAGGGCGATAGCAGAACTTCCCACTGTGCTGACCCTTCCTGATTCCTCCCAGCGATCCCCCCAGGATAGACATGGTAAGTGCCTGCTGATTTCATGCTTCCTTTGAAAGGGAAGGGAAATAAAAGGCCCCATTACAACTCAAAATCTGATTAAACTTTGGCTGTGGTGGACAGCTTCCCTGGTAGCTCTAAGGCTCAGCTCATGCTGTCTCTCTGAAGGAGGACAAAAAGGTGTCTTCTCTGAATTCCTGGGGGGAGTACAATTACCTGCACATACTGCAGCTTTTGCACAGTGGTCCAGCCTGGGACTGGAACTGTTTCTTCCATGTGAAAACTGTTTATAAGCTTTTGTGTCACTTGTTATGGTTTGAGATCATCTCTGGGGAGTTCAAGTCTTGTTAAATACAACAGGGAAAAAGAACTCTGTGAGGATAAAAAAGAAGGTTTGCTAGCCAAACTTGGTGATCACAGCAAATGCCATGACTGGTAAAGAACATGTTCAGAACTGTGACAGCTCTCTTGGAGCTGCAGGACCCTTGCTTTTGAGAATGAACTAAGAAGCTCCTCAGGAGTTTAGTGCTTTCTGTTAATCTGTCCCTTAAAAATCTACCTGGAAACCACTGATTTACAGCCCTAGTACAAGGTGTGGTTGTCTCTAAGGGAATACGCCTAAGCAACGAGGAGGTTGAGGAGCAGGATTGGATTCACTTTTTTTGGGGGTTCAAGATACATGCCTCACCCTATTGGAAAAGGTGCCAGGCATGAGGTCTCCATAACAACAACGTACTTAGGGGCATATTTACCTGGATGCATTAAAGCAGATATGCATCCTGTTTTACTCACAAAATGAGCTATCCAGGCACCAGTTGCCTCAGGAGGCATTTAGCTAAGCTGGTGTGTTACTGTGCAAGCCAGAACACTCATTAGCTGGTACCCATGACTGCACTAACACTGCTGCCCCACTGCAGCACAGTGCTGGCTTGCCTCCAGCAGGTGCAGAGAGTCAGTGCAGCAAACACATGAAAATCTTGCACCAACAAGAATGATCAGCCCACAGGAGAGGGAATTGGAAATCCTGTTAAGCCCATGAACAGTAGGGAGACTCGAACAGTGAGCATTTCTGAAAATCCTGTTACTTGTTCAGCGTTCTTACCATGGATCCAGATGACACACTGTGGGCTTCCTATCCCAGCTTATGTTGTCTCCATTTCTCACCTGGATACTTTCACTGTTTTCACTATTTTTTACTGAGCAGCTGTTTCTGTTTATCTTTTACTAGACTATTTTGCCTGATACTTAACTGAAAACAACTCTGCTATTGCAGCTGAAGAAGGGAGCATTGTTGTTCCCAAGGGAACATTCTCTTCCCGTGAGTATAACAAGATGCTTCTGAGTAAAAACTCCAAATAAGCGATGTCTTTTTAAGTTGACACAACCTTGGATTATGCTTTCCTGTCTAACACCTTGCCTCATAACTACTCTTCTGTCTTCCCCTTCCTGCCCACAATGATCTGCCTCCTGGGAATTTTTGTCGTTTGAAGTATTCCTAATCCTGACAGTAAGAGTGAGATCACATGAAGCATGAACATGACAGACAGACCATGCAGGCTCAATGTAATGTGTTGCAAAGTAAGCATGCTTTGTTGGATAGCTCAGCTGTGTTTAAAAAAAAAACCGCAAAACTCACAGATTTTTAACATAAAGACTACCAGATCAATTAAAATTGATTTTTTTTTTTTTCTGCTTTTTGGAGACCTTTCTGGCCTCATCTTCAACAATAAAATGTGTGGTGAACCCAGGTGGTTAGAAATGAAGGGCACCTTCACATATTGCATTAGGAACTGAATACAGAAACAAATATGTTTTGATTTATTCTATGAGATATTTGGGACCCATGGAGACAGGGCTGTCTACTAGTGTACTTATGCCACAATACTGCCTTAATAAACAAAAACAAGGAGAGATTCTGGGCTTTGGGTCTAATCTTCTGATGCGCCTGTGCACCCTTAGAAATGCCAAGTTTCATCCTATTCCCACGTGAAAGGGTGATCTTCACCACCCAGTAGTGCCTGATCTCTATTCCAGTAGAGCTGGAGTGTTTACATCCAAGTGTGACAGACTGTGTCTATATGAAAATTTGGCTTCCATGCAGCATCTTATGGCATGACAGAAGATTCTGGTCCAGTGCTGATGTTATTTTTTCAGGACTGGAATGTAAAGCTATGTATGCATTCAAAAGTAGGCTAAGATACTCAAGTGAGTTGATGGTAGGTCCATTATAGCCCTCACTTGCAGCACTACTGTGAGAATTACTTAGTTTTCACCTTATTTTAATTTTTTTAAACTGCTGAATATGAACAATATTCTCTCAGTGTAAAGTGCTTTGATAGCTTCCAAATGGAATTGCTGTAAGTACACTGTGGGTTTATTATAATACCAAACTTCCAATTTCACTCTAGGGAGAGTGCATTAATTATGCAAAGCAGACTAAAATTTAGCAATGTTAATGGCACTCAATCTATTAAAAATTTCAGTTCTCGGAACTTGGGACTGTTGCTCCTATACTCTTGAGCTGGCTCAGAGATGACACAGTCTGTTGTGATCTTCAAGTGTGGGGTTGAACATTGTGCTCTTGACAATTTTAAGGGTGGGTAACTAGAGACAAAAATGGTTACTTGCTGAAAAAAAGTAGGATTACAAGTCTGTGTCTTCTCTGTGTTGGATGTGCCTGTGCTCATTTCTGTCCTTAGCATTGCAAGCCCTATGGAAAATATGTCCTCAGATGTGGGGCTGATGGCCAAGTGGATCGATCCTTCCAGGATCACTGCAATTTTTAAAAGATGCTGACAAGGATGTTCACATGGACATGTAAAGAGGTAGCACTAGTTCTGCCCTAGAGCAGATGATTCTTGTACCCAGTAGTTCAAGAATATCTGGACAAATTTCTCCAACAGTGCCCAGTGAATGTTCAGAAGGACTAAGAAAGATGACTAGAAATTTGGGGTACCCTATCCCTTTGCAGTGAGATGAGAAGAGGGATGTGGGAAAGCATTCAGCCAGTGGCATGATAAGCTTGAATGTCAAGAGTTTCCCACTGGCACAGAATGAAGTGAAAGTATTCACTGACTCCTGCAGCCTCAGGGCTGGGGCACAGAAACCAGGGCATTGTTTCTGAATGCAGGTTTTGCAATCATAGACTAAAATCCCCAGTCCGAATGCCCAGAACCTCCAACAAAACTTGGATCCTAAATCTGTGGCTCAGGTCTGTTCCTGAAACCATATCTACTCAGCTAAGTGAACACTGAACTATTTCTTGATTTTTCTGCTTTACTGTTTTCCTACCATGTGGACAAAAGTGCAAAGCTCCCACAGATAAGATCTTCATTAGCAAGCTGAGTTCCCAGAGTTGAAAGACAAGAGAAGGAACTACCATGCTCCTGAAGAAGGAAAGTGGCCCAGTTCCAGAAGACAGTAGTGCAGAGACAGGGCATTTGGTTTCATCAAATCAGATGGGTAAATCTCTTGCAGAAGTGTTTCTAAACTTTAGAGATCAATCCAGTTAATTTTTATGGTTTTGAACCTAAAAGGTTTTGCTTAGAACTAATAGCATAGAAATCCATGGCCAGAGTAGCTTAGGACTAGATGCTATGGGAAGTATTCACTTTTGAGCTCATATTCTGAGTCTTTTTACAGCAAATGGAGGAGAGAGGACTAGGACTGCCTCATTTGATCCATTTGAGATACTTATTTAAGGAGGAAATAATCACACACTAGGAAAGACTTTCCACTGAGAAGTTTAGGTGAGTGTCTCAAATATAGACATATATTGGTACAGATGTACCCCACTGCAGACTGTGACTTTCTGTAACGTTTTTTCCATAGTTCAGCCTTTTGGATGGAACTTTCACTCTGTGCCTCTCTATCTCAACTTGAGAGTTGTTTTCCGAATGTGGGCTATGACACAGAACATTGCTGATAAAACCACTGGGGAAAAAAAAGCAAATCAAAATCTATTTGAACAGCTCTCTAAAAATCAAATTAAAAATGTGCTTTCACAAAATGTGTTGCTTTAATGGATATTCTAAAACCAGAATATTTCTTGTTTAGTTTAAACAAGTGGCTTTCAGTGGAAATTCTTCTATGACTCTATTAGCAAGAAACAAGTAAATGGAATTTAGAAAGTGTATAACACAGATGTTAGAATGCTGTGTGTTCTACATCTATGTTATAGGTAAACACAGCATGGATATAATTAAAATGTGCTTTCTGTTCCTTTTTTTTAAATTCAAAATCATCTGAAAAATACTGTCCACCTGCATAGCAGAGAACCACTTAAAGCCACTCTAATTTGTTGAAGCAATAGAAATGTTTAAGAGCAGCCTCCCACACAGGTACCCATTCGTATTCTTCATCGATAAGAATTTTTACTTCCACCTAAAAACCAGTACTTTTCCCCTCATATACCTCAGATACTAAAGACACTCAGCTATTGAAAAATAGTGTGGGGCTGGCTTTTCTTTTTTTTTTTTTTTTTTTTCCTAATGGTTCTTCCTTTAGAGGTCTGTTTCTAGATTTACGCCAGGACAAACTCGCTCCAAGGCAATCATACTAACTCTGCTGTGTTTCCTAACTCTTTAATGTTTGGCCATGTATCCTGTACATTTTGTAGTGTCAGTTCTGCATGTGATGTACATCCTGCTGACAGTCTGAGTGCTCGCTGAGTAGCTCCCACCACAGTGATTTCTGGCCAGTGAGTGAATGACCACTTTTTTTTAGTTCTCCAAACTCCTTTAAGCTCCCCACTCCTTTCTCATCTTGTGAGGTGATGTAGCTGGCTGACAAGCAAGGGGTCTCAGCCTCCCTGTGGTGCTCTCCCCAGCTGAGGTTAGGTGCAAGCAAAAATTTACAAATTGTTAAAGTCAGAGAGGAGAATTTTATGGTGTTTCGACAAAAATGTAAAAATGTGAAGTGGTTCCGCTTTTTTTACTTGTGGAGCCAGGTTAAAAGCCCAGTAGGTGCTGCATATGGCTGTAGTAAGCAGCTGGTTCAAACTAAGGAGCATCCGTCACCCTCCCAGCACTGAGGCTTCACCACCCTTCCAGGTGGGAACAATCAGTATCACAATTTTTTGCACCCTGTAAAAAGGTTTAGTCTGTGCTTTTTCACCTCTCATTTCTTTTATCACTCTTATGTGATTTCTGTAAGACAGGACATCTGTGCATGGGTTGCCTGTTATTTGAGGAGGAGGTTCAGTGGGAAAGAGTCAGTCCTGCCTGAAGGGGAGGCTTCTACACAGCATTCCTGCTGTGGCTGAGTTCTTGAGAAGAAGAAAGATGCTCTGCAAGATTATCTGGGGGATGTGAGGGGCAGGGCAAGACTTGATCCTTTTCGGTTGAGTTGATTTTGGAAGGACAGTTTCCTCAACACTCTCAGACAGAGACTGATATGAGTTGAGTTCTTGCAGTTAATCCCCGACTCAGCCTGCCCCCACTGTTGGTGTTTTCTCTCCTCCTTGAACCTTTCCAGTAGAGACCTGGAAGACCTTGTTGGTAGAGACCAGGAAAGAGAAGGCAATGAGTGCATTTTATCTGTCTGCTGTCACTGAATCACTTATTCCTTTCAGTAACAAGCCCTTATTTTCCTTGCTCAGCGTTTGATTTTGGCAACCACGTTTCTCAGAGGTTTCTCAACAAAGCTCAGGGGTTTTGAGCTAATTTCAGCCACTGAAGTCTCAATATCTTTACCTTCAGAGTATTTTTGAATGGTTTTCTCTTTTTTTTTTTTTTTGGAATCTCAACAATTCCTTTAACATACTTTTACGTGTCTGTATGTAAAAGAATTGCTATCCTATCTCACAGAAGCATTCTCATCTGATGTAAAAGGATCTCAAAGCCACAGCCATAAATATCATGGAAGTGTTTGTATTGCAAACATGTTCTTACAGCGCACCTATTCCAGAACCACAATCCAAATTCTGCCTTTGTGGAAAAACTCTTTGATGTCTTCCAGAAGGAAGCTATTGGTAACTAAATTTCAATGTGAGCATTCAAACAATAAGAAACATAAGATGTTTTCAAAACAAAAGGTGTTTTCAGAGTTGTTTTTAAAGGCAGGGTGCACAGTTATCGTGTATGCATTTGCTGAAACATGTATCATGCCTTCTCTTACTGTATATTCATACAGAACTTAGCCTGATAAGCTGTTATTCCATTTAACAGCTCCTTCCATACACTGGAATGATCTCATAATTCTGTATGTGGGCACCTGTTCCAAATTACTTCTAGTGACCTTAATTAGGTTTATTTAAAATTTGTATATATTAATTAGCAGCCTTTATTTGTAATCAGATTCCTGTGAATTTGTCAGAAATTGTAGGAGTTGTAAACAAAGTTCCATGCACTAACTACTGCTGCAGCAGCTGTAAACAATATGCATTACTCCCATAACATTCTTCAAGTTGCAATAAATTTGTTTTTGTGCCTGCCTTGGTGCTTTAACTGCTTGAAGTAAAAATTTTAAAGCAACCACCTCTTACTAAATCGTTGTCCGAAATTAGTGTAATAATTACCTTTTTAATGGTCAAAGAGTGCAGCCAAAACAAACCAACCTGTTGACTAAAGGAAAAGATGTACACATCGATACAAGCTGTTAAACATATTATAATTTCTTTCCTAAATAGTTTGTTGCGGCTTTTTTACTTCCTTTAAAAGTGCCAGGCTGAAATTCATCCTGTCTTTCATTTTCATGGGTAGTCATGTGTATGACAGTGGAAACATCTTCAAAAACATATTAAATCCATATATGCTGACAGAAAAAAAGGCATATTTTAGCATTGGTAATCCATTTAATCAGCCTGATCCTGGCTGGTTCCCTTCTTGTTGTGCACAACTCTCTTCTTGGTGTCAAGAGCAAATTTGAAGTGGGAATCATGAAGGTCATGTCTTGCTCACCCCTTCAGCTGAGAGGAGACCTTGCTGTAAAATATTGCTTCTCTCTTGTCATATATCCCTTCTTTCCTGTACATCAGTCACTTTCCAAACCATGGAAACTCAACTTTCAACACTTTAAAGGTTGGAGACCTGCTGTGTCAGTAAAGGACAGAACACAACCAGCAGGCCTTTATGGTCTTTCCACTCCCCTTTAGGTCCCTCTGGTTTCCTTTGTCCATCCCCACCAGTGACGGAGAAAGGGAGGCTTGGATCACAGGCACCTTACTTCAAGCACAAGGAATGTGGCTTTCAAAGTTCAGCCAAGTTTGAGCTACCAAGATACAACACTTTTAAATTGTAAACTTTCAGCCAGCAGCACCTTATTACCTATATCTGCAGTGATCAACACAATGCAGACCTGCTCTTTCCTGGAGAAGAGTCAACACACAGAACTACTGATAGTGCTGAAAACTCACACACACACACATATACATATATATATATATATAGGTATAGATGTGCATGTATGTCACGTCCTTTGCTATAATGATAGAGTCAGCAGTGCTTTTATTTTCACCCTGATTAAAGAAACCTTATCTCAGTGAATTTTCCTCCTTGTTTGCACCAGTTTATAACCTTCCTCAGCTGAGTATCAGAGTGCTCAGATGTTTCTCTCAAGCTCACTGAACAGAAAGAATGCTAGGGAGTGAAACAGAGTGACCATACAAACTTCCGTGTGTTGAAGGTCCTTAATGTATTATTTTCATTTGATTATCAGCAATCAGCACTCAGTAGTAGGTTAATATGTGAATATATGTCAAATCCAAATGACTAATTGGTAAGTAAGTTACTCTAATGGACTCTGATTCCGTTTCACTTAGATATGGTTGCCAAACTCCCAGAGTATAACTCGCAACCAGGAATATATTTTTCCCAGGATTTGAAATTACAGTAGCTTTTCAAAACACTGCAGCAAAGTTACCACTGAGAAATTTGTTTGGAGTTAAAAATATACTGTGATTATATACATTTACTGTGAGACATGATCAGCATCAACTTGAGGGCAGCAATAATCACTAGTGGAGTACTGAGTATGGTTATCCCTGGAAAGCAAGAGGCAGGGATTCATTTGAATCCCTGCCTGCTGCTTTTTAGGGAAGAGCAGTTTCACAGATAGTTGCAAGTTTGTTTCTCTGTAGCATTTGCTACATTTTGCATGTATTTATTTTTCTCATTTGAGTCAAGGAGGACATGTTGAAGAGCCTTTTTTTCAAGTTGATAGTGTATGGTGATTTAACCCCCTGTATTCCAGGACTTGTGCATCTTTCCTACCGTGTACCCCTACAGGGCACAGTGTACCTTTAGTGTATTCATCACAAAGGTCTTTCCATTTTCATATAATAACTGTCATTTTTCTTTTTGACCTTAAAAGAATGTATTTTACATACCTGAATTTTAAAAGCAAGATGTTTCCATCCTTACATTACTGAGAATTCTTAAAACCCAGTGCTTCCTGTGTGCATTACAGCTAAAAAAATTACTAGGTAACAACTACTATTCCATCTTTAATAAAGGGTTTATGTAATGCCGACGGCAATTACAGTGTTGCAGTTAGGTATGTGCCAGGACCTGGAAGTCACAGACAAATTTCAGCTATGCTATCACTCAAGATATTTAGATTTCAGATTTTTTTTTTTTATTATTGTTTAGGATGATATAGTAGACCGCGTATTTTTCATGGTGATTGGACTAAGCAAATATGAGATCAAAGCATTTTGTTACCATCTCAAGTTGTTGGTAAATAGCAACAGAAGCGTGGTGTGGAACAGATGGGTGTTCTCACTTGTTTGGCAGGTGAGTAATTTCTCTGCTAATGGAAGGCTTCCAGCTCAGCTTTGTGGCACTGCAGCACACTATAGTGAACAGTGCAGAATATGGATATCTATCTGTCTAGTTTCCTGGGAAAATAAGGAGAAGGAATAACCAGTTCACGCTCAAGAAAATGAACTGATCAGCTAGAGAGGGAAGGAAGCCAGGAAAAATATCTGAAGGTGTCAGAGTTGGTAAGAAACAATGTGATGGACTATTTCTAGTAAGATTTCCACTGAGAGACATTTAACTGTGCTTTATTGAATCGTTAGCTTTCTAAATTAGTATTATTTTCAGATAATAAAGTTTCACAGAAAAATGCATCCTGTTTGGATGAGAAAAGTAAGATTTCTTGTAACTTTGCTGTTTTTATGAAGAGTATTTTCATTTTAAGTTCTCTCTAGTTTTATTATTTTAAATTTTATGGAGTTACAACAAATCTGCCTGTGGGTTTGTTTCACACAAGTCTCATTACCAAAGTGATTCAACACAGGGCACTGCAGTTCAGTTCCCACCTGTTAAAGTTTAATCTTTAGCCCCTTAGTTGTTCTGTGATATGCTTTGGACTGCTGACGCCATAAAGCTACATGGCACGTCTTAAAATTAAATTGAAACAAACTAATAGAATATGTGTGAAACACCAGGTGAAGTTAAGACAGAGACTGTTAATGTGATTAATTGCTGCCTCAGGCTCAGCTCAGCTGAGGGCCTGCAGAACTCATGGGTAGATTGAGCTGCTTTGCAGGATGCTCTTGGGAACTGCTGTACCTCTCTGAGAGCTTCAGGTAATACTGTTTTCTATGTCATTTGTTATTAAAATGAGCAATCAAACCCAGGCTCCAGAAATCTATGAACAACCTGCAATATGAAAGGTCAGCGGGATCCAAAATCCCAAGGAAGGAATTCCAGTTCAGAACTGAGCTGCTAAATCAGGGCATACTACAAAGGGCCCTGGATAGTTCTATACAGGAAGATATACTCAAAGTGAATTCCAGTGAAGATTAGAGTAGTAGTCATTGGACTACACTGGTATTCAGGGTCTTAGAATTATTCATTAAAAAAAAAAAAAAACAAGCAAAATATGATGGCACCTGTATGCCTTTAGCAGCAGCAAAGATATTGGGCAAGGCATATAAGATATTGGACAGTATTAACTCGAGTGAACTGATGTGTAGGGAACCGAATGCTTAGAGATGTTGTGCATCTTGAATCATTTAGAAATGTACAACTTTCTCTTGTGCTGGAAGTTCTATTTGTTTTGGGACTTGAGAATATAATTTAGTTTTCTGTTTTGAAAGCCTGAAGGAGGTGGAGGTCCCACCTTCTGGAGTGCTCCAAAAGAAAGCAAATTTTTATGATTTTTTTTTTCCCAATTAGAAGGATATAATATATATTTACATGGAAACTATATTGATTTTTCCTCCCAGAGTGTCAAGTCTTGGGACTGCATTGCATGGTGGAGCTCTTAAGTGTCTCTGATGCCAACAGTGAGCAGATACCATGTCTAGGCAGTTGGAATGTTTGCTTTAGTTACATTTCCAAAACTTCATGAAGAATAACTGCACATGTACATACATATGTGCCAAATCTACAGGAGGCTGAAAGAACTCCCTGGCAGCTTGACTGCTTTTGTAGCAGGGTTATTTTGTGGCTTTTGTTGGCTGGTTCTTCTTAATAGCTTTTTTTTTTTTTTTCTGCAAACAGCTTCAGCAAGATAATCCTTGCTGTCAAAATCATAGCATTCGAGTGGCTGTGAATTTACCAAGAGCCTGGTACCCAAAGAGAGGAGTTTGTTTGATGGTGTCTGTTAGAGGGTAGATAGCTACTTCGAAGGATGAATCCAAATATCCAAGCCCCTTTGGGAATGAAACAGTGCACATTGCTGTGGACAAATATAAAATACTGATTCCCAGCTTTCAGTCTTAAACTCTGAAAAGCACTGAGGCCCCAAAGGAGTAGAAAAAGACTAGTGGTCTAACTCTGGAGAAGTAGATTTTTGGGGAGGGGTTGTGTTCAGTTGAGTTGTTGATAGCTGGAGGCTTTCCTTACAAACAGAATTGAGAGGTACTATTGCCTAACACCAAGGAAAGTGGAGAGGAAGGTTGTTCATTGAGACAAGTTTCTCTGTTCTTTTGTTTGTTTTCTGCAGTAAAGCTTGGTTGCTCAGTTAGAGCCCATCTTGTAGAATTATAGGTATAATGGGAAGTAAACAGAGATGAGAACCGAGGCAGTAGGACAGAATATGGGAAAGAACACAGTTTGAAGTTCAGACATAAAAGAAACAGCAATATGATGCACCCCAAGATGCCACTGAAGAACTATACTAAGCACATGAAAGGGCAGGCTTTTTGAAACACAACAAAAAGCTCATTTTAGTGCTCTGATTTTTTACAAAAGGCTTCTTGAAGTATCTGTTTGATGGAGAAGATGGAGGTAGAGTACTATGAGTCTGGTACAGCTGCCAGTCAGGACAGTGGAGTATGCATTGCCAACTGGAGTTATCATCTACAGGACAGAATATTATTACTATTGTTGCTAAGCAGCTTAGATAAATTGAAAGTGAGGTGGCAGCAGTGCCATGAAGTAGCACATGCAATAATTCTGATATGCACTACCACTTTTATGAGCCTTGTGTGTATTAAGCAATCTAAACCAAACATAGATATTTACATAGTGAAACCTTTAAGAATAAGGAATGGCTGCTGATTTCATCTGAGCTTGCTGGTAAAGACTCAGGACACCAGCATCCTGGTGTCAAAAGGAGAACTAGCTAGTCGTTGAGCAGGACACTACTGGATAAGAAACCACATAATATGTGACCTAGAAAATATGATGTTTTTCCACCCAGCCTTGGAAAACATAAAAGCAGAGTTTCTAAGGCAAAGGATAGCAACTAACACTTCCAGAAGAGATGAGGAATATTAAAAGTGACTTTTTTATGCTTCGGCTCAGTTTGAGAAGGGATCTGCTGTTTTGTGGGTTTTTTCAGTTTTGGTTTGTGGTTGGGTTTTTTTTGAAGGCACACCCCAAGACTGTTATTAGTGGAAATACAGGGCTCAGTTTCTAAGAGAAATAGAGACCCTGCTAAACTCTTAATAAACTGGAGTCTTGTGCTTTGTCTGCTGCCACACTTTACTATTTTCATAGTCATGGCAAAATTTTGAGAAATAGAAATTATATTACTGACAGATGGAATTGTTTCTGTTTAAAGACAGATGCTCTTTATACAGCTTTTATTTAAAACTAGTTTTGAATAAGTTTTTGAATGCTTGTTTACAGAAATTTAAAACAGCAAATTACCACTTTCCTAATAAAAATGAGATTCCCTCAGTAAAATCTAGTTTTCAAGAACCTCATGTTTGTGCAACATACCATATAACTAAATGAATTACATAGCCATATAACTAAATTAATTACATAGCCAGTATTTTTATGATATTCAAATATCATTTGGGGAAAATAAACACTTTCTGAAATAACTCCAAAAATCCTTGGACATCCTTTACTTAGATGCATAAGCCTCCTCATTCCTTCTAATAACAAAGATATTACAGCAAAATTTTAATAAGGAAAATGCATTTTTTTTGTTGTTGTTGTTACTACAGTAAGACAGAAGCAAGGTATGGAGGAAACTCTCTTCATCATGCCAGAGATGAAGCAACCCCATATGAACAGTGGGAGAATAAATAGAATAACAATGGGGATTTACCACAATTGTTGTCTGGGCTGCATCTCCCAAGATACACTCTGTACCATGAGTCTGGTGAATGTGCCTTGCAGCTTGGTCCCCATTGCCTAAATTGAATTTTGGTAGATGTCAGCTCTCAGGACCATAGCAGAAGGTAGCCAGATGCAAATGACAACTTTGAAAGTGCTGTGCTGCATCAGAAAGGAAAATTAAGTGAAGAACACTTTTCAAGTTAACTGAAAAAAAAACCAGTTCTTTTGTGTTGTTTTTGTTTTTTGGGGTTTTTTTTAAAGTTTTGTTTTTCCTGAAAATTTACTTTTAAAAAATTACTTCCGCCACAGAGAAAGTTTCACTTCTGAGAATACAACATTTTTTTTTGTTATGGGGGCTACCCAGGAAAAAAATTCTGTCTGGCTCTTAAAATACCTCAAAAATGTAATTCTGTCTCTGGCAAATGAGAGGTGCACTAACATGCTTTAGGTAGCACAGCTAGTTGGTACCATCCCTATAGCAGAAGAAAGTAGACTTGTGTGAATTTTAGCTGACATGAACTTCATGCATGTGAAGCCTAAGATTAGACTTACAAGCTGCTGGCAAATTTTAATACAGTGGGAAGGTATATTTTTTTTCTATGGTAAGTGTGGCTTTATATTGGGGTTATTTTGGTTTTGGGTTTTTTTTAATACAGATTACAAGCTTTGTCTAGCTAAGCTTAATTTCAGTCAGATCACCTCCCTCTGACTTTCAGAAAAAAAACCAAACCAACGCCACTCTCTTGATATAACTGGGAAGACCCAAACAAAGGTTAATATTAAATGAGACTTTCCACCATGAGGTAAACAGAAATGAATACAACTGTGCCATCAGGAACACCTTAGTTACACTTGTGAAGCCCAAGTACACATCTGCTATAGACAGTAACTTATCTTCCTGTGACCGTCTTATAGGTTTCAGCAGAACATGTGGCCAAAGCTCAGTTTTAAGATGTATCATCAGAGTAATTTATAATATGTACAGAGTATTTATCAGGATATAAATATATAAAAGGTAAAACCCACATACAGAAGATAAAACCCACAGACAGTTAAGTAAACTTCGTTTCCTGGAAGCTAAACATCTTCAAAGAGATATATCGAAAGGCAAATAATTTCAGAACACATAAGTGACAATTGGATTTATAAAATAGTTTTAGACATTCCCACTTCCCATCCCATTGCATTGACTTTCACGTGCCTAAAGAGCAGGCACTTTCTTATGCTGATGCAGCCTCAGCAGATAATTGGGAAAGATGAAGAAACACAGGTCACATGGAAAGGAATTAAATCAATTACAAGAGGGAAATGTGAAATGCACTGCATGTGGGATCATTTGATATGTTTTCTGGGGAGAAGTGGTTTTGCTTTCTCTTTCACCTTTTCCCTTCCAAGTTTTAATGCCTCATTATCTTTAGGAAGATGGAAGAAGGCATACTGATTTTTTTGAAGTTAATTTTGAACAATAAGCAGCGCTTAGTACAAGATAGACTGAGGTGACCTTAGCTAAATTATGAGCCTCTGGGATCGACCCAGCCTCTGGCTCCACAGGTGCTCACCCTCTGATAACAGCAGAAAAGGGCAAACTCGGTGTGCTCATCAGGAGCCATTACTTTCTCCTTTTAGGAAGCTCAGCTTTTCTTCAGGGAACACAGGTACAGCTGTTGTTTGTGAAGCATTTGCAGGATGCTGACAGTGAAGTCAGGTGCCACTTCATGCCAGTATTTCCTTACTGTTCAGGCCTGTGAGCAAGTTTCAGATGAGCTACTTGCACTTCTTGGGCCAGGAAGTCTCTGCAGCAGCCCAGGTGCCATACAGATGGTGAGTTTGATCTTTTAATATGAGTTTTTAAAATCCTGATGGTGTTATTGGAGCTGTTATTTGTCTTACCTCTGACCTCAAGAGGACATTAATTTCTCTCTTTTCAGGACTGGGGAAAATGCAAAGTCAATGTGGAATGTTTTCATTCTTTGTGCTTTGTAAGGGGGATTCTAGAGAATGGTTTTCAAGAGGGTTTTGGTTTCTTTAGGTCTTATTCCTTATGTGTGCTGTAATCAGACCCTTTATGGAGGATTAGTTTTATCTTCCTTCTCATTTATACATTGGGATGGCTCCAAGGCCAGTAGGAGTGCTATTGAGGAGGTATTTTTCCTTTATGTTGAATTCATCATTTGCCTTCACTCTCAGGTGGTTACATCCCAGTCTCTCAAGGAATATCAGCCTTCTCTTGACAGCTGAAAATTAGCATAAAATTGAATTTTTGTCTCTCTGCTCAGGAGTGTTTCCTTGCACGTGTTTGTAGCTTGGAAACACAACCAGGTCTGCAGCTAAAATGACCAAGTGGTGGCCAGGACAGCTTTCTTTTATTTGAATTTGGCTGCAGTTGGCACGTGACCTTCACATTTGGCTGCCAGATCCCCATGCCTGAATCATGTGTTTCTTATCTGAGAATATGACTGATGTAGGCCTTTCTGCTTGGGAATATTAAATATACTTGGTAGTTATTAGCTGAAGTTTTTTCTCATCATTATGTCATTAGATTTGCTGACTCAGATTTTCAGTAGATTCTGAGATGCTGGTCTTGCTCTTCCAGTGCCTAGATAATATGATAATTGGCTAACCTTCTGCATACTAGTTCTAGTCAGAAATGCCAAAGTTGAAATTTCTTATATTTGAGAGGGCCTATGAGCATCTATGGACTTTGGAAAATTTATTCTGGTCTCATAGGCTTCTTTTCACTCAAGATATCATCAGCAATACTTTAGGAGGATATTTTCTGCTGTCTGTTTACAGGAGTATCAAATGTGCCCAGAGCACAGGATAAATGTTTGCAAGTCTTCTCCTTAACACAAAGAAGAGAAATAAAAAATTATAAATGAAGAAATGGTGCTTTCAAAATGTTTCTTGGAGTACAGCTTTACAGCTGGAACTATTCTATTGGAACATTCAGCTAGGTAGCAGTATTTTCTTTGTTATGGAGCATAATCAATATATACAACACAAAGTATATGTCTAGGTGCAGTAAGTTCAGTAATACATGATGAGGGATCCCATGAGTGGCCTTTTCTTTTCAAAGAACAGCTCTGTGTCACTTTCGATAGACGGTCTTCACTCTATAAAGAACAGACTAGAAAAATCTGTGTGGAACAAAATGTCTTTGAAGTGCACAGCTCCAGTTTATTCTTTTTCCTTTTGTTTGCCAGCTCGAAACCAAAATGCTAAATCATGCCATAATTTTCTTTTCTGTTATATAGAAAAAAAAACCAGTTATAAGCTTTTTTGCTGCTAATTAAAATAAGCAGATATAGTTTGAAATGAAACTCCCAGAACTTTTTAGTAGACATATGTGTCTGTTTTCAAATTTGTAGTTAGTCTCCACTGATGAAATGGGATGGTAAAGAACCCTAAAAGTAATTCCTCAACCTCAAGCTTTGTAGGTGATTGGACCAGGCTCTGACCTACACAGAACTGTAAATATAAAGCCTAGTAAATAGGAAGACCTGCAATCGGATCCAGGAAACCAGTTTCATGCAAAATTCAACAGGACTTAATTGTCAGCTTTGATCTTGGGATAGAGGCCACATTCTTTTTCTTCAAGTCTTACGTAATGCCCTTTCAGAAACCTCACTGTCTGTGTTTTGGAACTGAGTAGAGTCCTATTTTACTTTGCAGCTGGAGTGGAATTATTTCAGGAGGACCTCTGTTCTGGTTTTTAGCTTAGCTCAAGAGGCCACACACTCAGCCCAGGGGCATTTCTCTGTATGTCTGTAAAACAGCAGCTTCTGAACATCACACCCAAATGCTTTCAAAACTTAAGGGAAAGTTACAGGTTTTGATGGCTAAAATCTCCTTGATTTCACAGAAAAATAATAAGAGAAAATGGGAGACACATGGAGCTTCTGCTTTTTCTCAAGTACAGCCGCAGCTGGAGTGCTTTTGAGTCAAAGATGTGGGTAATGGTTCCTCTACAGCAGAGTAGTAATGCCATCTTCTCCTCACAGTTGTTTAAGGTGTTATTACTCTGAGGGACTGCTTCCTACAAAAGGATTATTGTTAGGAAATAAAAGGGAAAATGGGAGATGTCAGGAAGTGTGGAGATGTAGTTTGTGGAGTGAGAATATGCTAGTAAAGAGAGAGAACAGCTCAAATATCAGCAGGGACAGGAGGAGCAAACAAGAGTATGCACAGCTAAGGAAACAGGCTTCTGTTATTTGGGACAATTGTATTGCACAAAAGAGAATTTGTGCAAAAAAAAATAAATAAAAATTAGAGAGTCAGCTGCCAGGAAAGAAGGAGCACTGGGGCAAGTTCAAGGACATTAAGGAAGTAGTAAGAGATGGGGTGAGAACTAGAGGAGGGGATCTGCAACATCAGAGGTTTCTGTAAGATGCACCTGCAGGGTCCTGGTATGCCAGAGAGGAGGAGGTGCTGTGGAATGGGGCAGTGCAAGTGAACGGGGAGAAATTTTGGATATTAACAGTAGAAGCGACAAAGATGTGTAATACAAAGCATCTCTGGGAAGGAGGAAGGAGGCTTTACAACAGAGGTTGATTTGGACAGGTGGGGAGTGTGGACGAGAGACTTGGGAGGAAGGCAAGAAACCTCTCTGGCATGCTGCAAGCTCAGCCTACAGAAGCTACAGAGTGTGTGACCCTCTTGTTAACTTCATTTCACAATGTTCCCTGCATGCTTTGTGTGGCTTCCAAGTAATGCATGACATCAGCAATCTTAATAAGAACCACCTGCTTGGTACATTTTATGTTCAACTCTGTTAAACTTTCCTAGTTCAAAATATCCAGTGCTATCTGGAACACGAGTATAATTAGTTTTCTCTAAATTTGCTGAGCTTTGTTAAATTACTTCTTTCCTTAAGGAGTAAAAATGTGAATTTTTATGCTTTAGCTCCACATTTTTTGAAAATCATCTTTCAACTGTTCAGCTTTGTAGGCTGATAAAAACATCTGTCAAAATCAACTTCTGATCCTCCTCTTAACCTAGTCTGCTTCTAGCCTCATTCGTGACCTGTGTTTCAGGAATGAATGACTGACTCACATGTACCAGGAAAGTACAGGGTGTAAATGGCCATAGATCTAGTGTTCAACACGTCCCAGTAGATCTCTTTAAGCTTCAGGTTGCCTGGAGTCTTTCAAGTCAGACAAGAAGCAATGTTTATACATCCCTCAGCACAAGCAAGAAGCTGATGTGGGCCAGAGGTAATTAATATCAGTAGCTGTTGTCTAAAAAACCCACTAAGCAGCATTAGAAATAATTGCTTAGATTTCCACTGTTGTGATCCAAAAAGTCTCAGGTTGTGGTGTTCCTATCTCTTAAATATTAGATTAGTATCTCTCAGTACATAACAAAAGAAGTACCACTCTTTTTCTTTGGGCTACTTTGCAAAGTTTATTCCAGATTTTGTTTAGCTGTGACACAGGTTCACAAAGTTCTCAGTACTAAAGAAATAGGTGTAGTGGCCTGTCTCTTTTTGAGGAGTCTAAGCTTTCATTATAGAGTCACAGCCAGAAGACAGCTCCTGCCTGTGGTTCCCTTGCTCTCCAGTTTAATCTCTCATTTAGTGACACTGAGGAATGTTTTCCTCGAGGTAGATCTTTTGTTTTGAAGGAACGTAGCCATTTGCAGAAGGTTTCTGATCCTCTTTTTGTTTTATCAAAAAAGTCAGGCACTGGGGCAGCTTCTGAAAACTTATTTTAGGACAAGGAAAGGGGTCATGACCCTGAGGCTCTGCTGTTTAAATCGGCATAACTTCTTTGGAGCCTATCTGGGAGAAACGAAAGGGCATGGGCTCTGCTGGTTGTGTCACAAGTTTTCCAGAGTGCTTTTTCTGAACAAGCCAGAAAAAGATTTGCCTGAAGGGACACATGAATACGTGGCACATGAATAACTTTTTAACATAGAAGTTCTAGGGTTTTTTTAAGGGATAAAAATAAAAGGTCTAAAGAGTGGGTACCATAGAGCCCAGTGAAGAGAAGCAGGGACGAAGTTGACCTTTGTGCACTCTCAGTGGGATGTGCAGCATGGTGGGGAAATTGGGTGGTCTTCTGAGACCACTGGGCCCTCCTTGAAATCTGCTGCTGGAGCTCAAAATCTCAGGCAGTGAAGTTTCTGTGTCAAGTTGAAATACAGGGTTCAGCCTGGAAGGAAAAAGCGGATGAGATGCTGTTTCCCCTGGTTTCCTTTGAATTGCCTGAAGTGAGGAGACAGAGAAGGTCTCTCTCTCTCTGACTGAGGATTTCCCCTTCAAGTCTTCTGGAAAGAAATGGAGTAAATTGATCTGTAATCAATACTACTCTCTTGCTGCCTTCTTGCAAATGTTGGTGTCTTTGACTCTTTTGAGGATGGACCATGAGGGCATTACTACAGAGTACAAAGAAAAAAAAAAGATTACTAATAAATCTCCACACTTAAATGCCCCAGACCTCTCCAGACACATACTTTTAAATTTATTTCTTCACTTTTTTCCCACTGTTTTCATATTTAGATATGGGTAGCTGTAGTGTAAAACAGAAGTATATATTTTTGTCTATTAGGACATGAGAAAGGGCACAGTGGTCTCTTTTTCAGCAGCTGTTCTGAGGCCAGTGTGCTAACTGTATTTATTTATTAGTGGGTTGTTTTGGTTAGACTATTTTTTCCCCTCGTATATATTCTGCTTTAATTGGTGGACATGCTTTCCCTTTCCTACAACAACAAAGAAACTGGTCCAAGATAATTCCATGGATCATTCCCTTTTGACCTCTGAATTCTCCAGGTAAAGGGTTTTTTTCCTATATGGTTCTTCCATTATCATCTATGCTCTGAATGCACCCTCTTGGTATGTGAAATAGCAGAAGTATATGCCACGTGTTTTCTGAGTACTTGAGCCATAACCCTCAGAAATAAATTTGCTGCTTCTCTAACCCAGAAGCCACTGAAGAAAGGATGAATAATGAAAATATATTGCAGTCAAAGAACAACTGCAGATTCTTTTTGACAGCAACTGTGGTTTCTAGTGCTTCCTTAATTTTCACTTACACATATCCGAAGTGAAGATTAATGCAATGAAATCTGCAAAATTGCCCATGTAAATCTGACTTTCATAAACAGGAATTATCTTAAAGACTCATACAGCATTCTAACATTCAGATGTAAACCTTTTTTTTGTGATGCAAATAAGCATCATGTGTATATCTTCACTTCTCCAGTTTCCAGTAGTTCTGGAGGAAGAATTTTTATCCACTGGAAAACAGCATCTTTTTCTGCGGGGATTTATTCATAGCAAGAGCAACTGTGTTTGTCAAACAGTAGCAGAAATGTGTTGCCTGCCTCTGGATTAAGAAAAATCTCAAGATGAAGACTAACTTCCCCTCTCCCTTCCTGTTCAAATTGGAAAATTGGCCTGAAAAATACTTTTTTTCTTTTTTTTTTTTTTTTTTCTGAGCCATTCTGATGCTCTGGGTTATGATCAGGATTAATGGGTCTTTCTCAAAAAATGAAAATGTGAAAGGCTGGTCCTCTTGATTCCAGCTGCTCAGGCCTTAAGATAAGACAAAGGTCCTGCGTATCCCAATGAATCCTGAAAGCTGGTACAACAATGGGGAAAAAAGTGATCAGGAGCTGTGCAGCAATGCACAGATGGAAAGAATACTTTGAGGGCTGATAGAGCTTTTGCTGACCTTTCTTCTGGTGCTTGTCTCGTGACAGCTGATGGCACTGGGTGGAGGCACCAGGAAGCAGCACATTCACCCTAAAGCCCAGGACCTGACCTCCCCAGTTCTCTGCTTTTAGGTCTGCAGAGAAAAAGCTGGGGAGAAAAACAATAATTAGTATATGAATATGTACTAGATATTACTGGATAGCCACCTGTAAAAGTATTAAAGTATGCTGATCTTTCAAGAACAGAGATAGTACCTCCTAAAATTTCTCGTAGATCTTGTAGCATGGTCTCTGTTCTGGATTTAAGTTTGCCCCAGCAAGAGGTCTTCCACTCACCTTGTATTTTTAGTAAATATAACTATTTGGGCTCTGCTACCCCTGTACTTTTTCATAACAGATTTGTTGCATGAAGACTTTTTAAAAAAAAAATAAATTACAAGAGTCCACATAAACATTTCCAAGGCAACAGACTCTGAGGTAGTAAACACATGCTTGTGACCTTGTTAAGATGAAGAGAATTTTGATTTGAGAAGAGGAAAAGCTTGTGATCGAGCAATTACAGTCACACAAATAACAAAGGAAAACAGAAAATTACTGTCAGCATATTATTTTGGGAGTTTTGTGTCTCTGTGCTGCCCAATGCTGCCTCTTTGTGACAACCTTTATTTCAGGACACAGTTAAACCTAACTGAAATGTAGAAGTGTCATAACTGAGGAAAGTTTGTGTTAAATTTTTACTTATTGTATTATTCGAAGTAACAAAATTAATTTTGCAATCCAGAATTGCTACGAAATGGAAGTCAGTGCGAGTGTTTCCAACTATTATCAAAATGGCTGTTCCTTGAAGGATCACAGATAACAAGATTATTCATGTAACTTAGTTCCTGCGAGCGCAGAAAGATCCGTAAAAAATGGGATGAGTTTGTAGTAATTCTGTGTTGTTCCTGTTACTAATTAACCCCACAGGCAGCACCAAAGGTCACTGCAAAAGTGGCTCCACCTTTCTGACACGGCTTTTCCAATAGGTGATGTGTTTGATTGATTGTTTTCTGGCCTTTTGTTATTATCAGTGTTGTGGTACTTTCCATTATACTACCTGTGATGAAGATAGCATGTGTAAATAAAGTCAGAAAGAGATGTAGCTGGGGACAGCTTGTATGTGTCAGTGTTCATTTAAGTTAATCAACCAGCTGGTCTTTCATCCCAGTTCCTTATTCTGCCCTCTTCCCTCCCCAGAGCAAGAGAGAGATTCATGCTTCCTGACTGACTGCATGAAGAGGGTAGATTATGTCATTCTAGTGGCCAGATGGCCTGACCACAAAATCCACTATGTCAGCCTTGACAGGCTCCGAAGGGAAGCTCCCGGCCCCGGGGCTGTCCCTTCACAGCCAGTGAGGAAGCATTTCAGTGCTACAGGGCATTTTCAGAAGCTGGCCCGAATCTTTGTAAGGCAGCACTTGCTTTATAGGGAGGGCTGTTCATCTGACACCTCTAGTAAGTGGCTTCTTCCTGATATACCAATATGAAGGAACTGAATAACCCCAACACTGTGCACAGCTGATGCAGGGACACACACAGTGTTGCACTACCACCTAAAGCACACACACATGCACTCTTGCCATCCCTAGTCCGAATTTTGGCTGCAATGTTTGTTTTGGCATTATCACCGTACCAGAGCTGCGTTCTGGAATACATGAGTTTCATCTTGCCCTAACCCTTGTAATTCTTGTAATACAGGGCAAACCCACCACATTAAGAATCAAAGTTAAATGCAGGAACTTCTTTTAATTGAGTCAGACACACTGATGGACAAGGAAGGCAAGTGCAAATAAAGCATGGAGCTGTGGGGAGAAATTGTTCTTACTATTCCTGTCCATGTCATTCTAACTTGTTTTCTTTAGATGCTGAATTACATCTTCAGCCAGGATACTTTAACTGTTTCACTGACATAAGCCTTGTTCTGTTGCTCTGACTTAAAAAGGTTTAAGGTTTGACTCACTGTTTTTGCCCAGCCCTTAATTTAACAGAGGCTTTTCCTCTTTTAAAATTTACTTGAGTATTGGGATGAAGATGCTTTGGAAAGAACAGCTTCTGACAGATCTTCTCCAGTCTGTTGCCAAATTAGTTCTCTTTTTGAAGGAGCTTTAAAAATTTTAATTACAGTATTTCTACAAAATCTTTGAAGTACTAGTTTTATGCATTTTCTTACTTTTCAAGAAGGAAGGAGTAGCTATGTCTCAACCACAAAACAGAAGACATTTGTTTTAAAAATATATAATAAATTTTCCTCAATCCATATCCACATTCAATGAGTGTACAATATGTGTTTTCTAGTCTGTTTGTGTGGCTGGTGATGTGTGACAGAAGCTTAAGTTGTAAATGAAATCCATTCCTAAAAGAATAGGTGACAAGGGAGTGTAAGATTTAATTCCCATTGCATGAATCACTTCATTTTCACATCTCTTTACACTTGATTGGACATAGTGATATTTTAAATGCATTACAAATTTAATCAAAAGCATCAAATAAGACACACACCGTTGAAATTACATCCAGGAAAACATCTGGGACTATGGAGTGGGAATTATTCTTGCATGAAAAATAAAGATTCTATACTTTCCTAAATTAATTGAATAAACAAAGGTTTGTTGAAGATCCTCAGAAGTTTATGTGGAAGGTCAACTCATGGCATTTCCCAAATTGCAAATCTATGCATTGATCTGAATAGACTTGTGTATCTGAACACCTTCAAGGATGACTCCACTGGATTTCTTCCTCTGCAGTCTGTTACTAGTGCTGAGATGAGATCAAGAGGACTATTCCCATGTGGAAAGTCATTCACAGTTGTAACTGTTATCAAGTTTGGGGGGCTGAAGGTTCAGTCTTGCAAAGTTCATTCACACAGATATATCTATTACCATTTGAAGAACTATAGCTTAAAAAGGATCTTGATAGTAAAATGATTGTATTACTATCAAGAGAAAATACCTTCAAGGTATCTGAAGCTTTGTTCTTTAGCTTCCTGCAGAGTATTTAATCGACTTCATGTTTATAAAATGTATTTCCTGCTCTTGAAACTGAACTGCAAAACACTATTTTTTTTTTCCTCACCAGATTTGCTCCATTTGGAAAACATGCTAGAGTAGAATAACAGCAAGAAAAACTAGAAGATATAAAATTTCAAAATTCTGTTCAGGTGAATGGGTGATTTAAAATAGTTCGGAAATGACCTGCACAGCCTATTCTATATTGTAGATATTTTTCTACTGAATTTTTTTCCCCAATAATTTTTTAAGTTGAGACTGAAGAGAATAAAATCAATGAGAGCAGCATAATGAATATGTATAATTTTCTCTCTTACAATGTGTGAAACCTACACAGTTACATTTACGTGCTCCAATCTGATTAGAACAAAATTTCTAAGTCGAAAACATCGTAAATCTCCTCTAACATTGTTTAATGAAATCTCAGGTGTGCAGTGCTTGTTGAAAGAAATAGTTTGGCAAGTTTATATGAAAAAAGCTGGTAAAATAAATTGCAGCAGACCTTATAAAAATTTTCATTCATTGCTTATGGGATGGGTTATTATACTGAAAGAGGGTCATATCAAGCTTAAATATTGCTGAGTAACTTGAACTCTACAAAAAAACCCAAATACAATCTGTCTGCCAATACATCTGACTAAGTTTGTCTTAAGTTCTTGTGTGAGAGCCTTTTCTTGGTCTGTCTTTTTCATTATATTCTCAGCTTGGATGTCAATACTTAAGGAAGCAAATAGTAAGTACTGAACTGGTGTAACTCAGTAGTAAGAGGTTTCTTGTCCCATGGACTTGTACTGTCCTGACTTCATTGTTGCTGTTTGAACTCTGGGTAGTTTCAGTGAAAGTTTGTGCTGTGCCTTAGTCATAGAATACTCTGGAGATACTTTGGGATACAGGATACAGAAATGCCCAAGTCTTAAGAGGACATACATGAAATATTTGCTACTCAGGAACTGATAACCGGGAGATCCCATTTACACTTTCATTTATTGCTAGGATCAGGTTCATGGAAGGTGAAAGAATTTAAAATTTTAGTAAATGGGAGGTTGTTCTGCAGACATAAACAGGTGAACATGTATTCTCTTCTAGAATGTACTATTCAAAGCAGATTACTGTAAACAAAACCAATTATGAAATCCAGGATGATGAAATGTTGTAATTTCCAAGATAATTATTTTGTATGTTTGTGTTTTCTTTACCCTTTCTCATGTAGCAATTTCTGAGTTGTTTTGCTCTAGCCTAAACTGGAAGATGGGAAGGTTGTTGTGGTTTAAGCCCAGCTTACCACACAGCCATTTGCTCACTCCACCAGCACTGGGATGAGGGAGAGAATCAGAAGGGTAAAGTGAAAAACCTCAGGGTTGAGATAAAGACAGTTTAACAGGGAAAGAAAACGCTGTGCATGCAAGCAAAGCAAACCAAAGAATTGATCCCGTGTTCAGCCTTCTCCAGGATAGCAGGGCTCTGTCACGTGTAACAGTGACTTGGAAGACAAACCCCATCACTCCCAATGTCCCCCCCCTTCCTCCTTGTGCCTCCAGCTTTACATGCTGAGTATGATGCCACATGGTGTGGGACACTCCTTTGGTCAGTTGGGGGCAACTCTCCCACCTGTGTCCCCTCCCAACATCTCGTGCCCCCCCAGCCCACTCTATTCCAGCCAAAACCAGCACAAAGATTTATTTTGGAACAGGTCAGTCCTTCATTTAATTTGATGCAGCAATATTCAAACCTACTGCATATTCAGCTCTGACAATATACAAAGCATAACTTCAAAAGTTATTTGTTGTTTTAACTTGATTCGTTTTGCACAGAAGAGCAAACTGAAAAAAATCCAAGGTTCGGTTTTCCAACAGGTGTGGAATATTCTGTCTTCTTTTTGCTCTTTTATTTTTTTAAACTCAGACATGAATGAGAGACTTCTGAGAAACTAAAAAAAAAAGCTCAGAAGCTGAAAAGTATTTGAAAAACAGAGATCTGAAAAAAAAAAATCCAAAACTTATAGACAAGTTCCTCTTCCTGCTGCTCTGATCTACTTAAAGGACTGAGGGACATTTTGCCTTTCTTCCTCTTAGCTTAAGAAAAAATGTTGAAAACCACATTCTTCATAAATAAGGCTGGAAGGAAATTGGCCTGAATGAATAAATTGCACAGATGTGTCACCTTCCATTATGCAGATAAAATAAATAGCTATGTTTTGTGAAAGCACTGTCAAATTACCAGCTACACAATGCCAAAATAGTGCTGTCTAAATGAGTGGGTTCATAGCACCTGTGGTAAGCTTGGTAGCTGCAAACTGGCTCTTTCTATGGTTATGTGCTGACTTCATGCCCTTTTGATACTGAACAGTTTCTGCTCCATCTTTTTTTGGATTATGAATGTCTTTCAAATCTGGAGATATTTGTCCAGTTTCATTTACTCCTTATTAATCTGTTTGGAATGAGACAATATAAAAAAGCTGTTGTTTTCACTGTATGCAGAAAGTGAGTATCATCCGATTTATTTGTTCAGGTTTCTGTTTATTTTCCTATTTGTAGAGGATTTTTTTGGTGGAGTAAGTTTGCTTTTAAAACAGGGGAAGTCAGAAGCCATCCCTATATCTAGTTTAGAGAAATGAACAATGAAAAATGGATTCATTGAAGTCTGGTTAAGGACCTGGTTAAAACTCTGGCTTTCTCTAACAGTAGAGAATGTGTTCTATTACTCAGTTTCTTGGATTAGATCTAAAAAACCTGTCAAAGCAAAAAATACAAGTTATTTCCTTCTTGCATTTGTAATAGAGGTTGTTCTAAAGCTCATACTGAATATCTGCCTCAGAAAACTTTCGTGCTAGATTTGCAGTGTTTAGGGTGACAGGAAAAACCTAAAGTCCTGTCTGCTTCTGGAAATGTAAGCATTTCATCACATTTTTGGTTTTGTTTTAATTTAGGTGTGGCAGTCTTGGGGTAAAATTCCATCATGGTTAATTGTGTTCTGTCTTTCCAATTGTCTGCAGTTAGACACAGTCATTTCCTTTCCTTCCAGCCCTGTTTCTCACTGTGGTGTTTATATGAAATGTTAAACAGCTGCTTTCTTAAGATCCAGAGGTGGATATATTTCCAACTCAGGTAAAGCAATTCCTGTGAATGCTCTGTACTCTAGAAGGGCCTTGTTGTTTGAGGGGGTTATTTACTTATTTATTAAACCCTGGCAACCCTACAGCAGTCCACAAACAGTTGTAACAAAATTCAACATCTTGTAGGGAAAGGTGTAAACATCCTTCAGTCAGTCATGCTTTTAAACTCTGAAAAAAAATTACTCGAAAGAGGTAGAAAGCTCATTGGATAAACAGAAATTCCTTTGACACCTTTTGTTGAAGGAAACTATGGAAGTTAAAAGTGTCACTGCTGAACTCTGTGCCTTATGGAGGTGGGAGGAGTTGACTGTGGACCTTGTTAAAGGATCAGTGTAAAGTCAGGCATTTTGGAGTGATCTATAATAGATGTAAGTAGGTTATATACATTTGGGAATATGCATTCTATGCAAGCCTGTACTCGTTATTACAGCATGACCTAGCTTTGACTCTACTCAGTCAATTAAAAGTAGAGCTAAGTCAAGTGAAAAAGGCTCTATCCTGTGCATTAAGAAACTATCCACTCCTTCATTGTGGATCTTAAAATACTAACAATGAGGTTTTAAAAAGTTCAACATTACTAAGCTTGCGAAATGAAGAACCCATGAAGTAATTCCCAGCCTGTCACTCCTGCCTACACGGTTTTAATTTAGGGGTTTTTTCCCATATATAAGGTCCTTCATTTCTTATTAATGTATTTAATTATTGTAATATTATTTATTTGCTATTTATTTATTTATTATGATCCTAAGCTATTTTTCTGACAGGACACTGGCTTCTTTGGTGCACAAGTAGATGGTGCTCATTTAATAATCTTTATTTAATAAACACCATTGTTTGGCACAAGGCCTCTTGTACCCCATTAGTAAAGGTCTCTCTGAAGACAGAATTAATTATTTCTCCCCTTACTTTTTTTGCAGTGCCCATCACTGAATGTCACAGCTCTGTGTAGGCTTTTTTCTAGCTTCACACCAAACTTATGAGGTGAGGGGCTGATATAGTTCCCATTTTATGCCCAGAAAAAAAGTGAAGCCAAAGGCAGGCTTGAGTTGAAAATACAGAGTAGTTTTTAATATGTGAAGCGTGAACTTTTTCAGACTCCTGGATGTTGAATCAGGATTTTATCATTTCAGTGCCTAGGTCCTCATATGAATTGCAGCTAAGATTTGTGCACAATCATACATTTTACATCCATAAAGCCAAAGCACAGTATTAATGACTACTGTTAAAATTTATATCTCTAATGATCACTCAGCCGTTGAGAGACATAGACTTAAAATCCAGGTTTTGGTCAACTTTCACATGCCTTTTCTTCTTGTAGAACTCTGTTTTAATCTGGAACCTGCCAAGAACCATTGTTCCAAATATATGAATATTTTCTCGAGCCTCAGGAATTTCTTCATTCAAATCCAAGCTGACACATCTTCCCTCCACCTTTTCCCCTAGCACCCGAAAACTGCATTTGTTGCCCATCCAAAACTCAGCAATATTTCATTTCATGAAGCAGATGCTGTTTTCACAGCACAGACTGTTCAGTGTTTCAGAAGCAAATTATTTTCTGCTCTGGCTCTGGCTCTCAGACTGAGGCATTATTGAAACACCAGAAATTCTTTCTCCTCAGTGATCTACTCTGAGGAAAGCATGGAAACCATGGTCTCCTCAGCCTGCCCTGGTGCCTTTTCTACTCTTTGTCCTAACTGTTTCTCCCAATCCTCTCTTTTCCTGCCCTGAAATCTTTTTTTTTTTTTTTTCAGTGAAATGGTTACTTACAGGGCTGGGAGGTGGGGAAATGGAAAGCACAGGGTACAACCTTCATACTTGTCATTCAGGTTCTGTATTGGGTTTGCCTGCCAAGGTTTTGGTAGTGGCAGAGGGGGTACAGGGGTGGTTCCTGTGAGAAGCTGCTGGAAACTTCCCCCGTGTCTGACAGAGCCAATTCCAGGCAGCTCCAACATGGACCTGTCGCTGGCCAAGGCTGAGCCCACCAGCACTGGTGGCAGAACCTCTGGGATAACATTTTTTAGGGGAGAAAAATCCCTGTGCAATGGAAACTTCAGTCAGAGAGAGGAGTGGGAATCTGTGAGAGCAACAACTCTGCAGGCACTGAGGTCAGTGAGGAAGGAGAAGGAGGAGGTGTTCCAGCACTGGCACAGGTTCCCCTGCAGCCCATGGTGCAGCCCATGGTGAGGCAGCTGTGCCCCCGCAGCCCATGGAGGTTTGTGGTGGACCAGAGATCCACCTGCAGCCCAGAGAGGACCCCACACTTGAGCAGGTGGACGCCCAAAGGAGGCTGTGACCCTGTGGGAAGTCTGTGCTAGAGCAGGCTCCTGGCAGGACCTGTGACCCTGTGGAAAAAGGAGCCCACAATGGAGCAGATTTTCTGGCAGGACTTGTGACCCTGTGGGGAACCCAGGCTGGAGCAGCCCGTTTCTGAAGGATTGCACCCCATGGAAGGGACCCACGCTGGAGCAGTTGGAGAAGAACTGTAGCCCCTGGGAAGGACTCATGTTGGAAAAGTTTGTGGAGAACTGATTCCTGTGGGAGGGACCCCATGTTGGAACACAGGAAGAGTGTGAGGAGTCCTCCCTCTGAGGAGCCGCAGAGACAATGTGTGATGAACTGACCACAGCCCATCCCTGACCCCTCTACCACTGTCAGGGAGGAGGTAGATAAAATCAGGAGTGAAGTTAAGCCCAAGAAGAAGGGAAGGGTGGAGGAAGGTGTTTTAAGATTTAGTTTTTATTTCTCATTGCTCTACTCTGATCTCATAGGTTAGTAAACTAATTCCTCCTTGAATTTCCTGTGACAGTAACTGGTGAGTGATCTCTCCCTGTCCTTAGCTTGATCCACGAGCCTTTCTCTTCCCTATATTTTCTCTCCCCTGACCAGTTGAGGGGAGTAACAGAAAGGCTTTGGTGGGCACCTGACATTCAGCCAGGGTCAACACACCACAGGTGCCCATCCTCCAGCAGCTGAAAATGTTGGTATGTGCTCAGTGTCAACATCTTTGAAGGAGTTCTCACTGTAGAATTGAAGAAAATTTTGCTGAGCATGTGCAAACAGGTTTTTCAAGTACTTTTAAAATGGTTTGAATTAGAGCTCAGCTCTAGGGGATGAAACAGTTTGCCTTCCTGACATGGGAAGACCAGTTCTTTCCTATTGTCAGTCTCAGTGTTTCAAAATGTTACGGATGGTTGAAAAAACACTAAAATGAACTGAGAAACTGTCACCTGATTTTGTTATTTAAACAGATGGGGAGAAGAGGGAGCCAAGTAACAACATATATTTCACTGATTTTGCCCTTAGAGATGACCAAACAAATGTCCCAACAAATTCAGCCTGAGGCAGACCCTGAGCACGGAGAACGTGAGTCTCAGTGGCTTCAGTTTTTCATGACTTTCCTGGACTTCAAACAAGATCACATAAATCGGAAGTATTATGCAATCTTAATAATAGGGTATGTTACCAATCTGCTCAGAACAAACCAGTCAGCATAACTGAAATTCCTAGGTACATTGTGGTTATTAAAAATGAGTTTTATGTGACTTGCTGCTGCCCTTCCAGCGTGTCATAAGTATATTAAAAAAAGAAAGTTATGCTTTTGCTCTTTAAACTTGATTTTTCTTCAATTTGCTCCAAACCATAGTGGATCATATATTGCAAAAGAAGTTTTAGTTGCACTTGCCTTCTTACTCCATCCCTATAGGTGATGACTTTCTCTTAAGTGATGGGCTCTGTAAACTTGACATAGAATCACAGATTCATGGAATGGTTTTGTTTGAAAGAGAAGATCATCTGGTTCCAACTTCCCTGCCGTGGGCAGGGACACCTTTCAGTAGACCAGGTTGCTCAGAGCCCCGTCCTGCCTGGCCTTGAACACTTCCAGGGATAACCAACATGAACCCGATTAACAGAGCCTGATTTTTCATGGAGATGAGACAGTGTTGTTCTGATTGTATAAAAGGTGTGGGAAAATGGTCCTAGTAGCTACTGTGAATAATTCAGGGATATAATCTATAGATTTTGCTATCTACAGGCACCGGTATCTAGTACATTCCTTTTTTTCCCAGCGTGCAGATAGAATTACCCCATAAATCAGCCACTGAGATGAAGTTTTTCTTCTGAAACAAGCTTAGGAATTAACTAAAAGAGGCCTTAGGCACAGATATTAAAAGCAAACTAGAAAACTGAAATAAAGGCTGCTCCAGCAGTAACAGGGCCTGGTTTTACCTTGATACTATTAGCATGTGACTCAAAATGGCCCTGAGTTGATCTTGTGGTACCAAATGACTTTGCTGTCCTTTATATCAGCAGTGTATTTGTCCTACAGATAAATTAAGTATAGTTAACCTGGATTAACAGAGCAGTGAAACAACTTTATTGGATTTTTAGTTAAGTAAATAGCCAAATTCAAGCTCAGATTCTCCCACAGGCTTGGATTTCTACTGAGAGCTTAGTTTAAATAACAGATTTCGCTCCTGTGTAAATTGAGGCAACCAACCTAGGTTAAGCCCCCACAAAGACAGGTGTTCCTCCAGCAAAGACAGGATATGAAGCATATTCCTGTACAATATGACTGTAGTCTTGGAAAGCTATTCATTTGGAGAATCAATGAAGTTCTCATGATCCACAACATCCTCTGAACCTATCAGAAAAATATGGTTTCAGCCCTGAGCACTGTAGGCTGTTGATCTGTCTCTGCTGCATTTTATGTTGTTTTCTTCTATTCCTGGGGGTTATCACAGTCTTTCTTTTTTCCTTCATCTTCTGCTTAGTAAGGATATTCTGGGAATTTTCTTAAACTTACCCGCTGTAAGAAAAGTGTTCAAGGCAACTTTGGAAAACTTTAATATGGTAATTTTTCAACTAATTAATAGAGTTAACGGATGTTGGGCTTTCTAAATTCACTTTCAGGGACTTAGCTAATTTTCCTAAAGTGTCATATTCAGTGAGGTGTCTCTGAAAATCAAAAGATCTGAAACAAGTTTCAGGCTTTGCCACTGATCTACTGTTAGACATTGAGCCAGGTGTCTTCTGTCACAGTTCTCTCACTCATAAAATGTGGATAACAGCTGTGCTAAAGTACCTGGAAATATAGATGCAAAGTATCACACTCAGGATAAAATGTCCCTTACTGCATAGCAAAGAAGTACATGCTGCAATGTTTTATGTTTTATAAACAATTCTGAAATCTCTGAAAGGTAGTGTTTGGAGTACTGGGAATCTGTTAGTACTACATACTTACTCTGGGTTTTTTCTTTTTTGATACAGGCTGTATTTTGCTATGAGTTTTGCTGACAAGTCCCACATGTTGGAAGACAGTTGGGGCACATCTCTCTTTTCAGTTAGGGCCTGAAATCCACTGCTTATGAATCAGAATAAGGAAATGAAGCTACTGCTGCAAAAATAAAGCCCCAGCGTTCATATCATAGATTGGTGAAATTCTCAACCAATACACAGTAACATTTTGTAAAATCACTTCCTTCTAGGTGATGACAGGTTTCAGGGACTAAAAGCTGTATAATTCCATTTCCAGTCTTGCAATTCCTCCCATAATAATAGACTGATTACTCTCTTCATTTTAAGCTTCTTGGCCTATTTCTGAGTGGTGCTGAATATCCATTGCTTCCATGGAAATCAGAGCTGTGCATGCCCATTACCTCTCCGAACTAAATGTCTGGAGCACTTTGTGATGTAGTCGTGTATCGACTACAAATTACAACAGCAAGTATGATGAGTTCATCTATGCTTTTTGTTTTGTTCTAATTAAGATAATGTGAATCACTTTTATGACTGTTTATTTAATCTAGACTTCACTGTTAAGTATCTGTACCACCAATCACTGTCTATACAATCGGGCAGAATAACAATGACAATATTTTATTCTATTCCTGGGTCTTTTCAGAATTGACATGAGCAGATGCAGTCTATAGTATTAGGCCCGAATTCATAGAATCATAGAACGGTGTGAGTGAGAAGGGAACTTAAAGATCTTTTGTTCCAACCCCCTGCCATGGGCAGGGCCACCTCCCACTAGCCCAGGTTGCTCAGAGCCCCATCCAACCTGGCCTTGAACACTAACAGGGATGGGGCATCCACAGCTTCTCTGGTCAGCCTTTGCCAGTGCCTCAGCACCCTCACAGGGAAGAATTTCTTCCTTATATCTACACCAAACCTACACACTTTCAGTTTTAAGCCATCCCCCTTGTCCTGTCACTACATGTAAAAAGTCTCTCTCCAGCTCTCTTGTAGGCTCCCTTCAGGTGCTGGAAGGCTGCAATTCAGTCCTTTCTCATTTCTTCTGCTTTGAATATTTGTAGAAGGGAAGAAACTTTTTCCCTCAAGATGTTTCCTTAAATTCCACCCTGTGGGTGGTATTGTGAGAGATTAGCTGTAAATTGCTGACAAAAATGAGATTTTATAGCAATGGATAGCAAGCTACTGTCATGCAAGACCGTTTGCTTTACCAGGAGTTCGTACTATTCCAAATCCAAAGGCTTGACTTTAGCCCTTCCAGAACTGGGGTTTGAGTTGCAAAACTTTTAGCTCCAGAGTTGGAATTTCATTTAGAATATAGCATATCTGGGTTCCACATATGTTATGTATACAGTCTTTACTTCGTTTAAATCTTGTCTAAGTTTTAGGCTTTTTAGAAGCAGATAAAATCAGTCAAGATTTATTTTTCATAGCTTGGGCAAATTCTCTGCATATATTACTGCTGCTGAGCTATATTGCTGTGAAATTGTTAGAAAACCACTAGAAGAGTCAACTGAACTCATCACTGTTTCTTTGTGGGTAGCACTCATATATGTGGTAATTCAAAGTGTGCTATCTAATTTAGAAAGTAAAATATTTTTCAGTTTGTACATAATTAGATAAGATCTTTCTTCCATGTGTAATTTGAGAGTTAAGATAAGATAATGGAAAATCTGTTCTGTGTAGGGAAATAAGATTATCCTTTCAAAAAAAAAGCTGGAGTAAAAGTATTTCTGCACTAAAGGGTCATATGTTATTTGGTGACAGATCTATAATGTTCTTAAGGTCTTTAAGGTTTTTTTAAGTAATCTTCTAAGAGTCTTGATATTTTTCCTATAATTGAATTAATTTCTACACAGAGAGTAAGTATTTGAGGTCTGAAAGGCAAGACTACTGGGAATTTGGGTAAGCAAGGCAGAAGTGAAGGACCTCTAGACCTGCTTAGTCTTTAGGCAGAAAAAACATAGAGCCAACCACTAACTGGAGGTGTTGAGAAACAGCAAAAAGATTATGAAAATGATGACCTTAAGTGTCTTCTGCCATTTAGGATTAATCATATTGAACAATCTGGTGCCCTTTCAGTTGAACTAGAACCCTGGCCAAATTTCAAATTCATGTCCCACCTTACAGCTTTGTTTAAGTCTATAGCCAAAGAGCAAACCTGTGACTCACCTGTAATTTTTGAAAGATCCCACTGTGGTTCTTTTGTGTTAACAGAAGGAGATTTTGGCACTGTACCATGGCTGTGTTCCTTTGTTGATTGAGAGGAGCTATGTGGAGCTGCTTTGAAAAATTGAGTTCAGTTGGAAAGAGTGCTAAAGGCCAGAAATTCTCACTTTTTTTAGCCAAGTTTGGCCAAATTCTTTTCCAGGGTGGAGAAAACTGTATATTTTATTGTAGCAAGGAGCGGTAGTACTCCCTAGATTAATACCTTTACTTCCTTTATGGAGTAAGTTTGATAGAGCTGCAGTAAGAGCTCCTGAAGGTACATATCAAGGAAGGAGCCTCCCTCTAGCTGAGTCCACAGGAGCTGCACTAGTCTCTTGTCTGCTGAACACAGTTATTTGCACATCTGACATGCCATTAAAATGCTAGTGAACAGGTTTTATATTTTTTGAGCTTTTTATTGCTATCATAAGTTCACACAAAATGAATGAACGTAGTTGTAACTCTAGCTGGAGCTGACCTCGTTCAGCTGAAGTAGCGTAACCTGCAGCTCTCGTTGTTTCCAGCTTTGGGAGCTCAGAGCATCCATTTTGTGGTCAAAACCAGAGGATACCTCTTGGAGCAACACTTGCTTGGCCCGTTGGATGCACTGTGTCAGCTTGCGAGCTGCTCTCCCTTGCACCTGCAGCCGTGGACATCACAGTAATGGCACCATGACGCTGCAAACCAGGCTCACTCCCCACGTCGGTGCCTGTGCAGGGAGGCTTCAGTCCTCTCACTAGAATGCTTGTATGGGATCCCTAATTGTTGCTAATGGTGGATTACATGAAGGGAGCAGCATAAGTTCAGCCTCCACTGCATCTGCTGTTCAGTGCTAGCCTAGATCGAAACGTGCAGCAGCACACGGCTGACGTTCGCTCTCTCGTGTTTTGGCAGCGTGCATATTTGCAAAATAGCAGGAAAATCTCCTGCTGGGGACTAATATGCTGAATCGACGGTGGCTATTGAACTTTCACTGAATATTAACTTCTACTGCACTTTGGAAACGTACTTAGCAAAAGCTGGTCATGCCAGCCCAAGCTATTGATTGTAATGCAGATCTGCTACCGCTTACCACCGCCAGTTCTTCCTACAGAGAATGCCAGGTGAATGCTCTGATATGCTTTTCAGCGCCATGGTGATGAGGACTTGTGAACTGTTCTTTGTCTGATGTCAGGCGGGTTTCGTTTGCCTTTTGAGATAAAGCCATCTTTTCCTGCTGTGGTGGTAATTGTTAGCAACTTAGTATCGAATCTCTTTTATGTTGTGCACTTTCTTGTTTGAACTTTTCTACAACGCCGATTAAAGGTCGAATTTAGCAGTCTCTTTCCATAAACTCTAGAGTAAGCCCTTCTGATATCACCAGGATTGTTTGGATGTACCTGGGGGAAGAATTGGATCCTGTACTCTTGCTCAAGAGAAGTCAAAAGGTGAAAGTCCACCTAAAGATTCATGTTATCATCAGAAATGCAAATAAAGGAGATGGAAGTCACGAGGCTGAATGAAGGATGATGGGTCAGCATCTTGGGCACTCCTAGGTGATGGCATGTGGAAATCCTGGAGGGAACTTTCAGATCTAGGGATATCACAAATTAGTTAATTCAGTAGACTCTCTGCAGAGTGTAGGATCACAGCAACGTGGAGTTTTATGGAGATATTGCCCGTGCTCCAGCCTGGAGAGGGTGAATGAGGCATCCTTTATTTGTACCCAAATTTGCTATGCAAATCCTGCACTCTTTTTCCCCCCACAAAGTAGTTCCTTTTGCTGCAGTCCACTGATCATCACTGAGCATTCAGTGTCAGATTTCATGGCATTTCTTTGTTGACGATTATTAACTCTGCAATATTTCAGGTGCAATTAATTATTAAATTATACTTAATCTACATGATGTAATAATAGTAGGCATCACCTATTTCCTGATTATTTCTCTTCTCAAAGAAACTGAGGCTTGAAATGAGTAGATCTACATGCTAAGAAGCTTACTTGCAGAGATGTACTTTTAAATGACAGGGCAATTCAGTTTTCTGCTTTACATTACTCTGCTTTACTATGATCATGACTTTGAAGATCAGCAAAGCAACCTTTGAAAGCTGTTTCACTTGGACAGCTGGTAATAAAAGGCTCTGTGTCAGTAAGTATTACATATCTGATAAGAGTTTGTGACTTGAGCTATATGTAAATCTGAAATGAACTGGTGTTCCTACTGATCATGACGTGCAAGGTCAGTACAAACTACTGAAATATTGGATTGCAAAACAATACCCTCTTGGCAGTAAAAGTCCAAACTCAGTACAGCTTGATCATTATAGGGAAGCATAGAGCTGTACAATAAAATTAACAGTTTGAAATCAGTTTCCAAGAAAGGATTATAAAATCTAGAAGAAGTTTAATTTTTTTTTTTTTTGGTTGTTGGTTTTTTCAATGTTCTGTACCATTCCAATTCTTGTGCCTTTTTATTTGTGCACTTAACCTCAGTGACAACCACAGCTGAGGAAGGAAGTCCAGCTGAAGCCCAAAGGATCAATGAAAGGGAGGGAGAGGCAATTCCCTTTTCTGTGTCTGTGTGTGTATGTTGGTGTATTTTTTTCAAGACTAATGATGAATGTGAAAGTGATAAAGACTGAGAAGCTAAAAAGCTGGGACTTGAGAGAAAGAAGTACTTCCCATAAGGACAGTAAACACATGAATATAATGTCAGTGAAATTGCTGGAAGCAAAGAATGTAGCAGAAGTAAGTTTAAAAAAATCTTTTTTATGGTGAAGATGCAGGATGATAAAAGCAGGACAGTGGACTTATTGGAAAAAGAAAATAAATAAAACAAGTCAGGGCTACATCCTGTCCATAAATTTCATATGTTCTTTCAGCCATTTTTAAAGTGTTTTTAACTCCAGTAAAACAATGGTCCAAAGGATTGAAGACTTTTCCACATTAGTGGAAACTTCACTGAAGCTAAAAGAACTTCAGTATGAAGTTTTTACTGAATGACTCATCATATTTGATCATTTCATTGGACTCCAAGAGGAAGGAAAAACTGAGTCTGTTCTCATTTTTAATCCCCTGAAGCGAGTCAGTATTTTGCTATATATCTAGCTCTACAAAAGATGGTGGCCATATCGTGCTTCAGTGTGCAACCTGAAGCTGATTTATGCTCTCAGTTATATGAATAAAAGGCACTGGCAGTACTGCTGTTCCTCCAGTTCCTGGATGCTTGCTGCTTTCCTACTGACTGCTAAAAATGGGGCTGGGATGGAAAATTTGATCAGCAGTGACTGTCCAGAGAGCTGAAGAGACTGCAACCAAAAAAAAAGGGGGTTACAGGTCTAGTAGCCAGGCTGGGGACACACAGCAGCAGAGCTCCATCGGTTTAGGAGCTCCATCGGTTTAGGAGCTCCATCGGTTTAGAGCTCCATCGGTTTAGGAACAGACCTGGCAGAGGTCTGTTCCTCCCAGAAGCACTTCTCTCCTGAGAAAGCACAGCAGGCAAACTCCTTTTGTTAGCAAATGGGCTGTTAGGTATTAATGGTAGTGTATCCAATGTGCTGGTTCACACAAATGACCACTGACAGGATCACCCTGCAGTGCAGTCCAGCAGATGCCAACAGGTCCAACCAAGGGAATGGCCCAGGGTGGAATTTGTTTTTTTTAACCTTACGGTGCTACATGTCAAAAGAACATAAAAAAGGAAATAAAGCATAGAAAAACCAAGCAAACTCAATTCCCAACCTTCTTCAGCCACAGTTGCAACGATCCTTGCACAGTAATGGTAACTAGTTTCCGTGTGCCTGCAGGCACCTTACCTCTCCCATTTGCTCTTTAAGAACGAGAATTTGAGTTGACTTTGCTGAGAGATGGACTCCCAGTTCCAGGAAGGAGGCTTCGTGTTCTCCCAGCCCAAAGGTTAAGGCTCTAATCCACCCCCCGGAGCTAAAACTAGGCGATGATAAAACTTTCCCACTCCTTACAGAACATAATTGTTGTCAGAATATTTTGAAATCCATAAAGGTTACAGCAAAAAGTTTCCATTCGCACATCTTCCCTATTGGCTTGGTTGCTTCCATTGTTCTGATTTTGAGAGTACAAAGATTCTGTAAAAACACCTTATTTGTCGTGACATTAAAGAAATACTGCTATTTGTGGCTTGGGGAAACACCATCCTCCTCCTCTTCTTTGCAATGATTACAGTAATTACTGACCTTGGACTCACTGTCAATACTTCACCAAGATCCATCCAGGCCCACTAAATGTGCCCCATCTACCAACAAATGGCAAACATTGCATGAATATGTGTGTACATAAAAGTTCCCCTTGTGTTCCCTTTATCCGTTTCTTTGGCTGAAAACCAGATTTATAAGGTTGATTTGAAGAAATTACTCTCTTCATTCCTGTCATCTGTTTTTCTGAGAATCTCTGGACTACAGCTTTGTGTAAGAACTTTTCTTTCTTTTTCCTCTGTTCAGGTTTTCCTGTCTTTTATGCCATGGCATAAAGGATACCAAGAAAGTTCTTGATTAGCTTAACTGAATCAAAATCAAGTGTGGTTTGGCGATGCTCCTTCTAGGACACCATTATCATAATGTGCCTGGCCTTTTTACATAGCTAAATTACTCTGTGGTTTGAGTGGTGAGGAAAGAGTCCTGATGGGTTTGTGCTGTCAAACTTTTCGACATCAGACTGTTCATTTCTCATAAGAGTACACTTGGAAAGAAAAATCCCTTGTTGCCACGTGGATGGACTTTAGGCAACTCTTTGCAAGAGCAGGCACCTTAACAGAGCTGGAGCTGAAGTTTTTGTCTTCTTGAAGAATTGATCGCAGCTTTGAAGTGTAATTTTATTGAAATATTTAATGTAACCCTATACAGCTGTTAGTTCTTTATGCAAGGAGATAGATCTGCATAGTACAAGTCAACCCAACATGCTGAGCTAAAACATGCCCATAAGTTGCAGCTCTAAAGCTTCTTCTCTCAATACCATTTTCAAGCAAAAGCCATGAAATTCAATCAGTAATTCTTACTGATGATTTAGCTCATGGATTTTCCAACCTGATTATTATTGAATTCAAGGTGCTTGCCAAGTTCTTATGGCCTACTTAATCCACTGGTGACATTAGCAGGTTTGTAATTAGCTGGACTGAGCTTTTAAGGCCATTTTCTATCCTGTAGGATAAAACTTGTGAGCTAACCCCATTAGTCAGTCAGCTAAGTCATCAGCATGTACGGGAATTAAAAAACACCTTTGAGCCCAAACTCCTGGGCCTGGAAGGAAAATGAAATCCACAGTGAAGCTCCTGCATTGTCAGGCCTAGATCTGCTCATTAAGAAGACAGTAGTAGGAGACAGTAGTCTACCAAGTAGTCTAATCAGTAGCTCAGCAGTCTCCAGATTCCAGGGCTCTGTGTAAAAGACCCAAAATCTTTGGCAAAAGACATGCTTCTAACAAGGCAAAACTTTTCTTGCACTTCTTCCATGCACCCATCCTGCCTTTTTCTGGATTTATTGGTTAATGAAGACAGAGTGTAAGTCTGAACAGAAAAAAGAGGGTTAAAGTTTTAGAAAATGGATTGGGTTGTACTCTTCAGCTCTGACAAATAAAACTCAGACCTTAATTTCTCTGGGATTTTAGTGGAGGGTTTTGCTAGCCAGGGAACTGACTGACTCAGAATCAGCCTTGAGTTCCCTGTGTAAAATTGCCTTTTAGGTATAGTTCACCACTTTTTTCTTCAAAGAGTTGTTTTAAATACTGTGAGGTTTAGTAAAAATAATGGAAAATTTGAATATCTGTATCTTTGTCCAAGAACAAGAAATTTCAATCTAAGACACTACAGATAACATGATGTCTTTTATTAAAACAAGAATATTTAATCTAATCTTTATATAATAATACATCCAGAAGAGGAACTTCTGGGCCCTCAAGCTTGAACTTTCTAAAATATTCTTGTTCCAATAAGAAGTATCACATTATCTACCTTGTCTACTTAAATGCATGTTTAAAGTGATGGATTAGTGGCTATTTTGGGTGCATTTTTACTGCGTTGTTATCTAGAGACTCATTTAACTTACGCAACTCTTTTCAAAGTTAGAAACGTGTACTCTTTATGTGCCAAACTGAATCATGATCTCTTTTCTCTCCGTGCTCTAGTCACACTTTCAAAAGAAGTATAGTTTACACAGTTACAGAATGTTGCATTGATGTATTCTTGGTTTATTTTTATTATGTTTTATGTCATTTTTGTCAGTGAGAGAAAATACTTTCAAGAAAAGAGCCCAGCTTTTATTAAGTCTTATGTGGGAAAAATAGCTACGAGCCTAAAGTGATTACTACTGGAAGTGTGGTATCTGCAGAGACATACTACAGTTGTTATAGTATAGAGGAAAGACTGTGTTACAATCACTGCCATTATCAAAATCTGCATGATTGAGAACATTTGAGGATCTCAATCCTTTAATTGCAGGGGTTTTATTGTTTGCATCACTACTTAGCTGGATCTGTAGAGATATACAGAAATAAATCTTGCCCACGTAGCCTACCGTGATTGCATGTGGTTTACAAGCCTGGTCCACATCAAATAGAAACTTAGGGCCTGAGAAAAGTAGAGGTAAGAGTAAAACAGGAGTAACTGTGGCAGAATGGAATCCTTGGTTGGATTGGAACCCTTGTGCTTTTGTGGTATTCCCAGGGACCAGGTCTTGAAGGGCAGTCAGAAGTTACAGACCTGTCTTTTGTCCACGCAGAAGTCTCACTAAAGTAAGAGAACAGTGTTGTCTCCTAAACAGAAATGTACTAAAAAGAGTAGTTTCTCTCCTTAAAGACACAGCTGACAAATGTGTGACGTGAAGGTCAACACTTAATTTTACCATTTGACAGGGGAACGAAAGGTACAATAGAGGATTCGTGCACCTGTGCCAGTTTGGGTCCAGAGAGAGCTTGAACAAAGGATGCAAACTGCTCCCCATTGCATTAATAAGGAAATCCTAAGCAGAACTACCTTTGTAATTTTTCTCAAGATTTCACAGAGGGAGTAGTTTGGAGCTGCTGCCAGGCCTCCCTCCGAGCATTTCGAGATAGGGGCTGTCCAAGAGATGTGCTGCAACAGAGCATCTCCCCTGCCAAGCCTGACCACTTTGTGGGCTGTGGCATCTGGCTCTGGGCCTGCTGGAAAAATGAAGTTTGCCACGAGCTTTCTTCACTTCACGACCACAAAAGACATAACCCTGCTAAGTGAATGATAGAAGGCTGCAAGATTCACTGAGCCCTTTATAAGGTGCTTTTTTTTTTTCACTTGAGGTTTTCAGAGTGGTTCAGAAACCTGAAGTCTCCTCGGGAAAACAGTGATAGGTTTTAAGAGCTGGTTTCCTGATGAAGGAGAAGAAAAAAATTACCAAGTCTGAGTATACACTGTGTTGACAAGGCTAGTGGCAGGTGGTTAGAGAAAGTCAGAAAATATGAAGATATATTTCTTCCTTTTCCCCACCTTTTCCCAAATTTCAGTTAAAACTGTAGCCCACTCTCTGGAAGCACCTATTCTTCAAGAGCCTTTTGTGCCTGGAGAGGTTCAGCACAGTGCAGTCCTTTGCTTTTTGATGATGGACTCCTGAAGTATTTCTTTTGGTTTAAAAGCGTTTGAATAGCAAGAGATATGTATACCTATAACAGTACTTTCTGATAAATTCTGCAGTAGAAATTTGTCTTTGACATCCTCAGGAGGTCCTTTGAATCTGTAATATGCCATGTAACATTACATATGTAATTTGTAATGTGCACAGTACACACCTGTAGCTTATCTGCACACGTACTATGCAGGAGTCATTGTTAGGAGGCAAAGAAGAAGCAACTGAAGATGTCAGGATTACAGGAAGCCAGCAGCAAAGATGAAACTAGGGGGAAAAAAAATGGGAACAATCCTAATGATACCACATATGCCATAGGTCTGTTAAGGACCATGTGAGAGCTTGAACTGGAGCTTAGCCAAACCCAAAAAGAAGCGGAGACAAGGTTTGGCGTAAGTGGGATGTCACTGATCGGCTACAGCGTTCCCGTTCAGCTGTCAAAATGCTTCTGGTGGAGATGCAGGAGCTTAACAGCTGAGGAAGAAGCCAAATTCAGGAGGTTTAAGGAAAAACAGCAGCTGCCACAAAGCTGCTAGTTTTGTGGTTATTGTCTATACTGCTCAATTCTGAGCTTTAGATGAGGAAACTTTGGGGCACCCCCTTTATCTGTGGGAAAGGGGCAGAGCCCACAGCTGGATTTCTGTCTGGCAGCCTGGATGTGCATGTCTTCTGTGAGACTGGAAAGGGAGTCTGTCTGTAAAAGCAGCTACTTCCACCTACGTTTATCCTGGCTTCTTTCAGTTATCCATTCCTAGATAAATTCTTTTAAACGTGGTGCCAAAACTGCAAGGTGCTGGTCAATCTTTGCAGGCTCCCTGAATGACTCACCTCATTTCTCAGATTACTGACAAAACAGGGGTGGGAAAGAAAAAAAAAAAGCCTAGTGGGATTGAAAGCACTTGGCAAGCCTGAAGTGTCACTTTTGTGAATCACAATGGCTCTTCTTTTGAAGCGATTTTCAATTTTTTGATAGTGGCTGTCAAGATAAATGTATGGTTATGTGCAAGGGGGTGTAACAGCAGTTAGTTGTACTGTGTCAGGGAGACAGTGTTGCTGCAGATGCTTTCCTGGTGATAATACTGTGGAGGCTTTGCTAAGTATACAGACAGCACAGGTGTGCAACCATTTCAGGGTTTCTGGCTAAGGCTCTGAGGTGTCCCTGAACAGGACAAGTCTGGAGAGAATTCCAGAGAACCCGAGTATGGAGTAGCAGAGGCTGGTGGATCCCCATGTACCAGGATACAATAGGATCCCTTAATACACCCAGCAACCCTGGAGCACCCACTGTACCATCTCCAGACTTCACAGCAACAACCACTGGGGATTCCCAGTTAATATAGGGGAACCACGTTGTTCCTGCAGGATGTGAGTATTGTTGTGAAGTGGTTTGTGGAGCTTCTCCTCTGGTCATTGGAAGAGCTGGGAGGTGTCTGTTTATTCCAAGCACCCTTAAACATAGGGGTCTTTTTACTGAGAAGAATACTTTTAGGGTGAACAACAGTTAATAGCTACCTGTCACAGATCTGATCCCTGCTTGTGTTTGCTGCAGGTGACTCTCATCGTTCATTTTGCAGACACAACTACTTCTGGCTGAGGTGGGTCTGTGAAACAGGAGGCTGAACTCATGCTGGAGGTGGCTTGGGTTGCATTAGAGGGATTCAGGTTGATGAACATTCCATCTGTAGACATGAATGAAAATTCTGGCCTTGAGATCCCTTGTTGCTGACTGCAGTAGTCCTTTACTGTGTGCAGTGGAAGGCACTAATACTTTAATTTGTGGATGATCACACAATTTATGTCCTTAATAGGATTCACCAATAATATAGTGAGTGCTAAAGGCTAATTACCTGTAATTGTGTATCCTTCTGTGCTAGTGTTTTTTAGACAAATAGGTTGTTACTTATAAGCAAATATTTGATTGTCATCTATGAGTACAGCTTTCTGAACTTTGGGCTGAATTTCTACACAAAGCCCAGCTGAGAAACTGGGATTTCAGTGAGCTGGTACGAACCCTTCAACAAACTGTTGCACTGAGAGAGTTGCTATCAGCTGTTGGTGTGGGTGCAAGTCAATTAAGCCAGCTAAGGGAAAGATTCTGCTAGGAAGAATGTTCCTGCATGTAATTTTAACATGGCCCTGGAAAGCAAACCAAAAGGCAACAGGCTACTCCATTCTTACAGCAAGTGTGCAAAATTTAGGAGTTATCAGGGATATAGAGTGTAGCTCATCAATCAGAATTTGTAGCTTGTTGAGCTTATTTCAACTTTTAATGAAATATCCTAACAGAAGTCTCAAAGAAGCAGGTACTTCAGTCAGGGTGCTTAGAAATCATGTCAAAAAGTTGACTATCTGGGGGAGTTGGGACTATGATACAATGTCATGAAAAGTGTGAAAGAAATGAACAATAAATGATCTCTAAAACCAACGCATATTAAGCGAGCACCTTTCTCAGGCCTTGGAACTAACTTAGGAAAGCTCAGGGAAAAAAATTAAGGTTGGCACTTGGTAAATTTATATGCAAAGAAATTATAAAGGGGACATCCTCACGGCTGGAATTTTCCAAGCTTTTATTGGGTTTTGCTGCTTTGTTCATTTAACATTTCAATATGTTCATTTGTCTTCATAAATCTGTTGTATACATTTGAAGACAATCATAATTTCAGCAGCGTGGTTTTGGCAGAGGTTAGTGTCAGAATTGGGCAGACATTGTTCATTTTGTTTCTCCAAATCATGTTATGATATACTAGAGTACTTTCTTCTCCTGTTTGTAGCAAGGTTTGTCATGTAAAGAGACACTAGTTTAAATTCTGGGAGTGGAGGTCATTGCTTCAGCAAGTGATGATCAAGGACTTTGCTTCAGCACCCACAATTCTGCACTCACATACCTGTCTTTAGTTTCCTCCATCAGTGTGTGTGTGTCTTCATGTATATGTTCTCCTTTTCTCCATAACAGTCAGCCAAGAGAACTCTCTCATAATTCAGACTGAAAGAGGAATGATGAAAATTGATGATCCAGATGCAGATAAGAAAATAAACAAGGAATTTTTTTTTTTTTTGCTGCAACCAAGAAAGAACAAATTGGCTCTTACCTTCATTCAAATCCTTTAAATTCAGCGAGTCACATTTAAAACTGATCCAATCTCAGGAAGAACGCTCCCTGTAAACATGGACAACAATTTTGTGTCAATTTTAATACATGTTCTAGCAGATTATGTAGGCTGAACAGCAAGAGGGGTACCCATATGTCTCTCGGGCAGAAGAAGAACACAAGCGAGGACTATGTCTTGGTGTGAGGGAGTGTGAAGGAAGAATGTGTGTGTGTATAAGTGGAGGGAATGATGAAAGGTCTGTCTTGCCCAGCTAAAGGGTCATTTGGGGCCATTTTATCTGGGCATTTTGAAAGAAAAAACCAGGCTCGATGGATTTTAAAATCTACTTTTAGGGTGTGTCTAAAAAGAAGGTTGTTTTTGGAACCGAAGCTAAACTTTAGGAATCCAGAATTAAAGGAATAGAGGTGGAGTATGGGGAGAAGTTACAGAAGTGTTCAGCCCTTGTCATATGGTCAACACCCTGTGTCAACACCTTGTTTTCATCGCAACTACTAGTAATTTGAGTCATTTATACAATTAGTTCTTGATATGTGCATACTTTGGAATAGAAAAAACATTCCTGATGGATCAGCTATGTTTCTGGTTAACTATGATTAGCTAATATTTTTTCCTGTGGATAGCCAGGGTAATTTTTTTTACTGTATTAGTAACAAATCTCCCCTTAAAATTTCTGTACGAAACCCCAAAGGACATCATAATAAACATTGCACAGTGTCATTAGCTCTTACACCAAAAAATCATTAAATAGAGGCTATAAAAAAAGGGACCAGGATAATAACTTTTATCTGCGTTTTTTGTTTCTATGACTGATCAATATGACCACAGGAAAATCCTTTAACCTGTCCTGCTGCAGTAACAAGTCAAGCTTAGTACTTATCCTGAGCTTAATTTGGCTTAATAATTTTCTGTAAAGATCAGTTTATTTAAAGACAAGGCATAACTGAAGCAAAGCATGCTCTTAATGCTGTACTTTCTAGTGCTGAGATGAATGCTGATAGAACAAAAAAAAGAGAAATACAGAAGGAACACTACACAACCATCTGGAAAAATGTTTTGCATGCTCCCTGTACGCTTTATCTTCCTTGCTTTCCCTCAAGGAAAGAAAAATAAGATGTAATGGCAAAGAGTAGGATATTTGGCCAATTTATGATAGAGGAAGAAAGCAAAATGCCTTACTGAAAAGTAGGACAATTCTAGCAAAAGTAGGGCAGCTTACTGCACGTTAAGAACCTTTGGATTACGTGTATTGTATCATGCTTTCTTTGCACACACAATTAGTTCAAATGTCGGGCTTCCCACATGAGGTAACTGAAGAAGATTTATCTCACAAGATAAAGCTCTAGTACCACATCAAACAGGGTCAGAACACACACCCACCAAGAAAATAATCTGGAGAACAGCTACAACTGGCTGAGCTCATGTGAAAAATGAAAATGTCACTGGCACTTAGTCCAGAGGTCAAATTAGTGGAGGAAAACAGAGTAGATCAGTGGTGCTGGAGCTGCTTACACAGATTAAAATTCTACACCAGAGCAGCTAAACTTGTATTTAGAAAAAATGTGCAAAACTTGTGAAGTTTGTGTGCCTTTAAGGACAAGATCATTTCAGTGTTGGCAAAGGGTGCAAAAGACACAGCACCATGGAGAATTTTTTTAATGTATTTTTTTTCAGAATGCGTTAATGGATAAATGATTTTTTTTTTTTTTTATTGTTCCAGTGGCACTTTGAGGACAGCATTTCTAAGAGCTCTTCTCCAGAAGCAATGGATCTGTAAGCATATCACATGCAGACTGTTTATTTACATTCCATAAAGTAGGGAGGGTGTTTGAGTTGTTGGGCTTTGCCCTCTCAGATGCTGCGTGTACACGGTCCAGGTGAATCACTCCTGGCTAGACCTACAAAGGAGCCCAGCTCCAGAGGACAGACTGGAGCTTTGAGTTAGGCTACTTAGCTTCTTACACTGCACTTGGGGAGCTACTCTGTGCAGCACAGGATTCAAAGGGACAGGTACCTTGAAAACAGGTATTGCCTCTGCTGGAAATAGCGGCTGCTAAGGGAAGGACACATCTTGAGTCCCTTTTAATGTTGATGAGAAGGGTAAATAGAGAGCTCAGGGAGAAACAGAGTGGTTAAGTGAAAGGATTTGAAGGTTAGTAATAGTTACTTGATATAAAATGGTTGACCTGCTGCCTTGAAGGTTACAGCAGGCAGTATGAAAACATCCATCCTGCAATTCGTGTCCACAGTATGCCTGGGTCCTGTTTAGTTGCTAGAGCCCTTATTTGGAGATACTCTGAATCTTTCTGTCCCAGCAGGATCTCCTGAGGCTTGAAGCCAAGCTAGAAACCCAGCATGATATAAAGACTGCTTTTCTGACAGAACTTCTGAACCTTTTTATCCTATTCCACCTAAAAATTACCTTACACAGACATAGCTGTGATTTTTTTTAAGGATATATGCTGAAATATGATTTGACAGTGCAAAAAATATGTGGGAAAGTGAAGATGAGAGCATATTAGCATGCAGAATCTTAATATAACTGCAGTGCACTACTCCCTTCCTTCAAAATAAATCGATATATTTGCAAGCAGGACCTGCTTGGCCTGTCTGTCTGAAACAGTGACCTTCCAGTTTTGTTTGTGTACAGTCAAAATGATGCTTTTATTGGCAAGAAAGAAGGGCCACTGCTCCTTTGTAAGGTTAATTACAGATGTAATTTTAAAGGGAAAATTTCCCTCTATCTGTGTCAGAAACAAGTGTCAGCATCCAAGGCATAGAAAACATTTTTTTCCTGGTTATAAATTTGAAAGACTTAATAAAATGAGTCAAAAAAGGCAGTGGCTGTGAGGAAAAGTCTCAGGGCACAGAAGTGAGAGTCAGTAAGATCTGAAATGTGATTTACATCTGAGAAGTGTTGCAGCCAGAAATTAGGTTTCCCTTAAAGTTTCTAAGAGATTGAAAGAGAAGTGTGGGTGTTTTCTCTCTCAAAAAAAAGCTGTGTCTGACCCACAAAGTGTCTAGTTGGGATTTAACTAAAACAGGCAGATCTTCAAACATCAGAACTCCCCTGTTTCTAAGCTATGAGAGGATTTGCTGTGGGGAGCGCCGATGTTCAGCTGAAGAACAAAAATTATAATCTTTAATATCAATTTCCCTTCGAGGCAAGAAGACTGATTCCAGGTTCTCCATCGACAGAGACATGAATAAGAAGGCTCAAGAACAGAAAATACCTATCTACAAATATCCCCAAAGACACTGAAATATGAGATGACACCTTTTCACAATCTCCTCTGCACTGAGGGGAAATATCTTTGCCTGGAAGGGAGGAAAGTGGGGTACACCATGTATGAAATATGGAGACTACAGAGAGAAGCTAAATCAGATTCCTGATTTCCAGGTACTGTGCTCAAGCTACATCCATCTGCCCCAAAAATGTGAATATTTATTAGCTTTAAATCTTATATTATATTCCAGCTATGCTATCTATTAATGCCTGAGACTGTAAATGTTTGAAATTCTCCAGAACAATTGCATGGATCCAGTGAACACAAAGGGCTACCTTTTTCAATGTGAAATTTGGTGCTTTAAAGGGATAGTGAATGGAAAACCAGGTAATTTTTAAGTCTACTTGTTCATTGTAGTCCTTTGTTGACTCAGTTTTAAATGCCTCTTTTTACTAGCTGAACAGTAGAAGATTAAACTTCATGAATGTGCTCATTAGTAGAACACTGCTGAACTCTAAACCCATCCATTTCATATACTATTTTACTATGTACCACTTAACTAATGCATATGGCTTAAATGCCTGTTAAAAGAACAGTACCTGTACTTCTGCCAGACTGCCTACATGCAACAAAGCTATACTGTAGGGAGAAATTGTTGGTGACAGGAAAACCAAATGCAATGAGAACTGAAGTTTGCATTAAAGCCAACTCATGGGCAAAGTACATTTAATAGCTCAACTGGAGGGATGATCAAGTGCCCTTAGTGGAAAAAGAAAAAGCACTGGACTGCCAAAAGCATTAGTCTGGAGCTTTATGGGCTGCCCTCCTGTAAACAAAGAGCCCAGTTATCACCAGCTAACTCTGTGTTGAAAGTAGAAAGCCAGGGGAAAAGCTGGGTGCATTTTGACAAGAGTATTGTAACCCTCAAATTCTCCCTTTCATGTAAAGAATCATTCGAAGCTGTGAATTTTGACTGGTGTCTCAGGCCAGAGAGACTATTCTGTATGTGTTTATAATTCCTAAGGTTTACAGTGGAATATGTGAGACCCCTCCACTGGCTTAGATGAAATCTGAGGAGCAGCATTATATTTTCTTTGGTTTAGGGTTTTTTTGACTTTTTACATTTTTGTCTGACTTTTATCTTTCAGTCTTTAATATTGCATTATTGTTCTGATCAGCTAGAATGTTAAAGCTACAGAGAGATGCTACTTGGAAAATACTGAAAATTTGAAAATAGGTGCAATGCCTTATAATATGGAAGTGAATGGCCCTCTAGAACTCCTAGTTGAATAAATCAAAAATTTTACCCTGAGAAAAGGATTAAGGGAGTTTAGGGGAAGTGATCTCTTTTTTTTTCTTTTTGTTATGCAAACTTTTCTAAAAAGACAAAAGTAGAACTTATCATAGGCTTTGAAGGATGAATGGGAGAACTGCAGTCTCTCCAGCAAAAAAGAGGGAAACATTTGTCATCTATCAGAAGGATTAATCTTCAAATGTTTGAGGAAATAGGATCACAATCAATTCTTTAGTCTTCTTCCCACTGGCTTTGTCTATTTATCTTATGGGAAGGCTGCAAGGGGATTCTTCCAAACAATGAGGAAGACTTACTGGTCCAAACACTTTAAAGTCTAAAAAGAAGCCAAAGTTAGCATAAATATAGTTCAGATTTCTTCTTATCCAAATACTGTGGCTTCTGAGATGCTGGAGTACCTTCATGAGGATGAGGACTTCAACAACTCTAGTAACATGCTTGTGATCTCTGAAGTGCTGTGATGACAATGAAAATACTTCCCCAGAATTAAATTACAGTAGGTTAAATAGCTGGAGTTTCTTGTGTAGATGTACTTTTTTACTTACAATTCTTAAAAAAAAAAAAAAAATGATTCTGCAACTTCTCATTTGAATAATATGAAAAAAGGTTGTGCCATATAATGTCCATCTTCATCCTTCTGTAAGTGAAAGATTACCACTATGCTATTTTGTTTATTTAAATTAGTTCATTCCAACACTTATCCTGATACTTTCAGGTTAATTTCTATTCACAGTACCTCACTTCTGCAATGAGTTACTTCCACTTCTTGTGATTTTTCAAACACGAGTGCATTCATTGTCTTGATCAGATACTAGATGATCCAGCTACAACTATTTAGTAAGGCATAATAAAAGACTCCATTTCTGTATCTGTGCAACTACATCAGTGCTAAGTAGTTTCACAAATGCATTGAAATCATCTCTGATTTGAGCAGAGGTTACATAAATTAAAGCTTATTTAAAAATGAGTTTTCTTTCTAGCCAACTAAAATCTCCCAGTCCACAATGATATAAGCTATCATACATACAATACATCTTCTGCTGAGCATGATATAACTTATTACTAATTATATTCCCCTCTGAGAGATTCTTGCCTAACTACATTACACATAGGAACAGTGGGCTTACTGCAGCGAGCAGAGATACAGTTTTAAGGGGGTTAACTGTGAAGAAATTAAAGAGCCCTGGACTACAGCTCTAGTGAAATTTTGGGCCTCTGGAAATCCTTTTCTCAGCAAGTGCTCCCCACTATTTTTAGAGTGTCCATTCACCTTGTAATTCTCTCCTTCCTTATTTTTGCTCTCAAAGGGATTGCTTTCTGCAGATCATAGGAGAGGTTTGCATATTTCTATCCTGGAAAGTGCTCAAGGACAGGTTGGGTGGGACTCTGAGCAACCTGGTCTAGTGAGAGGTGTTCCTGCCCATGGCAGGGGGGCTGGAACTAGATGAACTTTAAGGTCCCTTTCTACCCGAACCATTCCATGATTCTATGATATGTCTAAGGAAAAAAAAAAAATCACTGCCAAATATGCAAATTGCAAAGAGGTGCCAAGATGTCTTACTTTTTTTCCCAGCATTAGGGAGAGGTTCCCAGTACAGTGAGGAAAGCTCATTATACAGAAGAAAAGTGGGATCTGTTGACAGAAACTACAGTTTGAGTGCCATCAAACATACCTTATTCACTTTCCTCCCAGTCTCTTCTCTTTCACATGACTGCTCTTCAGGATTTCACTTTCAAATAAATATTTGGCACTTGTATCCAAAAAGACAAACAAATATGTAGAGAAAAATTTGCCTGAGTAAGTGAACACTCCTATTCAAAATTCTGTGACTGGATGAATGGATAACTGACAACAGCGATGAATAAATAGCGCCTGGGCCTGCCAAAACCCAGCATTAGAAAGTATAAACAAAGCAGTACTGAAAACAGATGGGTTCATTTTAAGTTTTATCCTTTTTCAGTCAAGGGATGCTAATGAGGCAACTTCACTTTGCACCACGATCCTGACACATTGTGTGCCAACACCAGCGAGGAGGTGGACTGACGCAGGGACTGAGCGCGCAGCTGCCTCTCCTCAGGGCGAAGTAATTATTACCAAAACTCCTAAAAAAGCACGGATCTTCCTGCTGAATAATGACAGAAGTGAGCTGCAACGGGCACCAGAGCTATGCAGTTCCAGTAATTAGGTATTTGTGAGTATTTGCACTGGACTTAACTGCAGAAAGCTAAAACATGGGGATTTGATTGCCGGGGAGGAGGAAGGTTGCTGAGATGAACTGAAATCTGGTAAGATTTTACAGGCACGGGAACTGCTCCATCAAATCAGCCCCGTTGCCTGTTTACTTTGACGATGGCCAAAACTCTGTGGGTATCAGAGACAGGTGCAGTCTGTTCGGCAATTGGCAGCAATGCAATATGGCAACTTCTTCCTGAGGAAATCAGTCTTTTAACTGCTCCTCTCAGAATCCAAATAACAAAGGTTGTCATGAAAAACATAGCTCATGGGAGTTTGAATTTCAAACTGGCTAAAACAAATTTTAAATGTAATGGAGTTGAGCTTGAAATAAAACTCCGGATTTGAAAATTATGTATGTTTGGCAAGCTCTGGTCCAAATATCCAAAATGTAATAACATGGATGGACAAAAAGCCAAGAAAAAACATGTCTTTCTCTGCCTGTGTGGATTTGGATACAGTTTCTAGAAGGAAATTATAAGAGAAATAACATCTCCCAACGACAATTGCTTATTCTTGAAGTTCGCAGGGGAACTTTCTAGTAATGGGTCTCAACTTTCCTGTGGTCTCAAACTCCCCAGAGCCTGCTGCTGCCTGCTCCAGCTTCTCTCCTCCCTGTGCTGCACCTCTGTGTCTCCTTCTCCCCTGTGCCTTTGATCCTCTTTCCTGTCAGAAGAATTGTTCCCCTGTTTTGCTCTGCAGCTTTCTCCTTGTGCCACTGCTGGGTCCAACAAAATTGTTCCTATTTTTCAAAAAAAGTCTATTATATAGCAGTGATGTATCCAGCCTGTGCTGCTAAGAGATGAAATATCTTCTGATACAGCTATGTAAAGTCACTTTTCGCACATATTTTCCTTCCAGGCATTTTGAAAACTGCTTCTAGCCTTTGACCCTGTTCTGGGAAGCTCATGTGTGACCCTGGTATAATTGTGGCCTTCCCAGCCAGCAGTGCTGGGATCTGTGTTGGGACACCTGCGAGCTGGAATGTGTCTCACCTGTTGAAATAAGTATTTTATAGCTACATGAAAGGTTAAGGAAATATATAGCTGCAAGATTATTTCAAAGAGAAGCCAAGAAAAACCAAGCTTGTGACTTCTCAGCTGGCAGGAAAATTAAATCATAAAGCAAGAGCGTTTGAAAACAAAACCCATGATGCTCCCTGCTTTCTCTTCCACTTTCCATGTCGTATAACCCACCTTCAGCACATTTGGTTATCTTACAAAGGTTGTTATAAAATAAGCTATAGATATGTATATGTATAGATACACACTCATAGATGTATTTGAAGTATAATTTCCCTACAATAATTTTGTAGTACTCTTACTGCTAAATGAAGAAGTGACCCTAATTTTTTGACCGCACTAGAGCAAGAGGCCTAATGGCTTTTTCCGTTCTTAGATATATTTGCTGAAAGGAGTTTAATTACATAATCATGTTGCTACCCTCTGATGTCATTGCTTGGGTTATCTATCATCTATTTGATTGGAACAAATTCCCAAAAGAGTTCTGGTATTCTAGATCATTTCCTAATCCAATACAGTCATTACTGATGTAATTTTCCTTATCCTGCGAGGGGGGAGGACAGGTTTATTATTGTTCATTCCATGGAGATTTTGAAATCAAAATCATATCATAGTCCCATTTCCCATCCTCCCCTCGATTCTGTTTTGTCTAGTCACTTGGAGAATGCCTTCATGCTTGTACTTTCTTACCGAGGAAATTGTGTTATCAAATATAAATAATTTGTTGACCAACAGTGGGCGCTTTGGGAGACTGCAGAAGAGCCATATACCATATTCATCACCCCAGCTGCTGAGTTTTCTTGATTGCTGCTACAATTTTGTTGAATTAGGTGGCCCACTGGTTTTCCATCAGCCACAAGATGATAATAGTCATGTAAGGCGAGCAATTACTAAGTTTCCTAGGGATGGTTTACCCACAGGGAATATTCCTAATTTAAAGAAGCTATAATTGCCAGTGTATATAGATTTTTTTCTTAAACATTTCTAACTTTAGCTATCAAGTGAAATAATAAATGTTATTCCCTCTTGTTTTTGTTCAGGGACTGTGCCTAATCCTGGAATTACTGACATCTGTATATCATTTCAATGGTAAATTACAGCTGGGACATGCTAACCCCGAAGTGTGAGTAAGAACTGCTCCTAAGTGATTGAAAACTTCTTGGCACTAGAGTTGCTTTATAGTAATTAGCTTAGTCTTCATTCTCTTTTGATAGTTGTGTAAATTTTGTGCTATTTGCTTAGCACCAGAGTTGATTGTTTAATCAGCAGAAGAATGGTCTCTCTGGTAAAAATTAGATTTCAACTAAACCTCATTTTGTGTAAATTGCCCTTCCTCATTGACAGCTTCCTCTCCTTCCCTCCTTCCGCCCCCTCCCAGCCCCCACCTCCAGTGCAAGCAGAGGAATGATGGAAACCTGGAATTACCATTTCCATGGAGATGGTGTAATTTCCTGAGTTGCTACAAAGTAACTTCAGCTCCAAAACTCTTCTAACTGCTAATTTGAGAAAAAGGGTAATAAATAATACAAATATATTAATGGCTAAAATATATTATCTTATTTTAGATATCTTGCTCCCAGTTCTCTAATAATGCATTCTGTGATTGCCTAACAAGAGACTAAGCACAAGAAATACAAGTGTAACTCAAAATTTGTGTTACTTATGTCTGTTGCCAACAAATAGCATTAGAGTAACTGTTTATACATCTGTTAAAAGCTACTATCCTTAAAAAAAATGATGAATAATGACTTTATAATTTGGAATATGGTGGTAAAACTGTATAGAGGTTAGAAACTGACTTTATTTCTCAAAACTGATGGCTTTCAGGCCTTATATCCATGCCATGGCTGACCAAGGAAAAGTAAAATTAGAGATCTATTTAGACAAGGGCCAACGATTTACATAATAATCTATGATTCACATGCAGCAGTGAATTTGGTCCTTGACTGTCATATTTTGTTTTGTTCAGTTGGTGTAATAGTAATTATAAGGTGGTTTTGATCACCACTGGAAACGTGTTTTAATAATTCAATGCTGCTTACTGGGAACAAGATAAAAATATTGGGCCATGGGGCAGATGAATGAGATTTTCACTGGCTTCATTAAGACTATCAAATGCTTAATTTGACTATCAAATGCTTCTCTTAATTGAGAAATGCTAAAGGAATTCAGAAAACCTTTACCAAATCACCTTTCTTCTTGAAGATGCCTAAACTGGAAAGTTAGAAGTTTGGAAAGCTTCTGAAACTTCTCAAGAAATGATAATTTGTAAGTGTAAATGAGAATTTGAGGAATAACAGAAGAAATAGAAATGAAAAGCTATTTTTAGAAGATGATGGCTGGACTTCATGATCTTAAAAGGATTTTTCCAATCTAGACAATTCTATGATTCTCTAAAATAAGTCTTGCTGAAATCTGTAGGATGTATTTCCATAAAGTGCCAGGAGGTTATACACACAATAGTTGGCTCTATCTCCAGTAGTGTAAGATTATATTATATACAGGTGAAAAACATAGTTTCTTCTTCTGCTACTTATTCAGTATATATGTTCTACTTTACTGACCCTTAACTATTTCTAAGTGGTTTTCAATAAATTATATTGCAGAAGACAGCTTCAAATAGTCTTTGACTCCTAACTGAAAAATCTGTACTGTCTTTAGAATAGAAGAAATAATGTCCTAGAAGCGTGAGGTATCTTTATTATTTCACTAGATTTGTATATTTGGTTCACAGTTCCTCCTTCCTTTTTTTCAGTTCTTTTGTTGAGTTTTTTTTTTTCTTATGCTTCCCAATATTGTCTTGTAAACTCCCAATTATATGTAACACTTTGGAATATGCATCATTTAAGAACAGTAGTGATGTCATCTCTGCCCCAAAAAATCAATTTTACATTTCCTTAATTCTCATATTAACTAAGTATTTGCTTATTCTATATATGCCTGTCTAGAAGAGAGAAGACTTAAGTAAATTCAGTAGGCCTGAGCACTTTGATGGAATCTTGATTTTAGTATACATCTACATTATAATTGTATGTATTTATCTTTCTAAGACACACCAGAAATAACTCTACTACTTTCCTAATACTGGTAATTATTCTGTGCTTACTTGCTTTTAATTTCAACATTTGTTTGCTCTCTCTGGGAATGATCACAAACACCATAATTTTACATGATTTCTATAATTAAGAGTCCCTCCTTTCTATATTGTAATTTTAAATATTAATGGTAAACTCTTTAAAAATCAACTTCTGGTTGTTTCTAGGAAGATCCCTTAGTGACATATGGAGTTGTTACGATTGGTTTGGATATAGAAAAAGAGTTTAATTAAAATATTCTTTCTTAATCTGAGAGATGAACCTCAGAATCGTCTTTGAGGACTTCCCAGAAATTAAATTTTCATAGTCAGCATTGAACTTGAATTTCCCCTTACAGGAGACATAAAAGGAAGCAGTGAACTTAAAATGCATATAAAGTGACACAGAGCTTGATAACTTAGCAGGATAATTCTGTTCTAATTTAGAAGAAAACAACAGTCCAATTTCTTCATCTTCTTGAAGCAGCAATAAAATTTGAAATCTAATAGCATCCTCAAACACTCAGAAACTTTAATGAAAGTCATACTAATGAATAAGTCAACCAAACAGCACCAATTGTGAAAGCAAGCCTTAACAATGTGAAAGAAATGGTATAACCAAACCTGATCCCGAGTCATGCATTCATTAGCTCATTCATCCTAAAAAAAAGCTGGGTTTAAAATCAAAAATAAGGATAATGCAAACCATCAGTGTGGTTTGTTTTGTGGAAGTCTAGCTATCCCTGCTGCTCCATTTCCACAGAGGGCCCAGTTTACACTCACTGAAATTGTGGCTGGAATGAGTTTCCATATAAAAATCTACCAAGACATATACACATGTATATATGTGTGTGTATATACATTCATCTATCTATAGGGGTGTAAATATTTTTATCTTGATCAGTCAAGTGTGCAGTTCAGCAAGGCTGCCCACACGCTGAAGTTCTGGGCGTTCCTTTGCCAGACAGGGAACTAAAGGTTGAAAGGATATGTTAAAAATTGAATGGCCTATGTGATTTTTGTTTTATGCCAGACTGGATCTGAAAAAGCATCTGTTTTACATAAAATATTAAAAGGCTAAATAGCAACAGTGGCCATGTGTCTGAAAAGCTTGTTTTATTTCAGATAGCTGGGAGCGATATCTTTCCTCCCACTTCTACCCATTATTTCATTTGCAAAACTGGTTCTGAAAATAAGTAGTGTCAAGGTCCAAAGTGACAGAATTTTATATCACTGTTGTGTGTCACCTCATTTTTATTATTACCTTAACATGAATTTTGTATATGTATATTTTTAGTCTATTACATATCAAACATGAAAAACAAAAAATGTTACAATATTCCATTTAAATGCCAATGTATTTTAATTATTTATTATCAGATTTTAAAAGTAGACAGATCATACATGATTTGCTGCTGCAGTCTTGCTGCTGCTGTATCAGTTTGATGAAGAGAAGATGCAGCACTTTTTTTTTAAGTAATTATTTTCCTAATGGATTTATTTGTCCTGAATAAGACAATTCTTCCTCTGTGTCAAACATTTTCAGAATTATGACTCTTATCTTAATTTGAGGGGAAAACAAATTTACATACCAGATGAAAACTCCTTAACTTTCCTTTATAAGTAAGAATTATAAGTAGCCTGATGAAAAAATCTGTTGGGGATGTATGCTCCAAAGATAGAAGCCTTTTCTTCATGAAAAGTGCAGGACAAATGGATGGGTTTGTTCAGCTATAATTATATAATCTAAAGGTTTGCATGAAGAAGAGGAATTGACTTCATATCTTCAGTGGATTTATCTTAACTTTAAAGCTTCCTTTGCAGACATAGCCCAAGAGTAGAAATGTGTATGCAAGAAGTAACTGTACCTGTGGTAATGTATGTAGGATGCAGCAAAGTCTTGTTTTATTTTTGTGCTGCTGCAGTCTGGCATAATAAGGAAACTCAGAAATATTTCATGATATGCTGTGATGTAAGAACTATTTTTATATCCTGAATGGATTTTAATGTCTTTGGAAGAAAAGTGCTCTCTCTCTCTCTCTATCTTTCATGTACACACAAATTCTGCACGTTATCAGAATAAGATAGGAAAACATATTCAGATCCTTCTAAATATTTAATGAGGACATGTTACTATCAACTCAAAAAAGCAAAAGAGGCTACATAGGACCATTTTATCAACCTTCTCTATCCTGAACAGTATTTCAACTCGAGTGAACTTGTTCTCTAATTCTTTTTAGGTAGCCTTTCTTGTTTTAAAGTGGGCTGAGCCTGATTTTGTTAATGTTGGCATTAAACACATGGCTGGGAGTTTTGTGGGATTTTTTTATGGTTTTGTTTTGGGTTTGGGTTTTTGGTTTGGTTTGTTGTTTTTTTTTTAATCTTGAAAGGCAAGTTTCACTCTGACAATAAATTCCAGTTTGGTGTTTAAGTAAGGGTAAATTCTACCACCATTCAAAATAGAGCTTTTTGGGACTTTTTTTGTTTGGTTGGTTGGTTGGTTGGTGTTGTTGTTTTGGTTGATTGGGTTTGGGTTTATTGCTTTTTTTTGTTTGGCCTTTTTTTGATTGTTGGGGTTGGTTTTTGTTTTGTTTTGTTTTGTTTTTCATTGGGTAATGACACTTCAGTATTTTCTGAAAATAGTGCTTCTTTGTAGCCTGGATCACTATCTGTTTATTTTTATTTTCACAGAGTTTCCTTCTTTTCTTATGCATTTGAAAGAAAATAAAAAGCTCAGATACTATCATAGCTGTTATGGGTCTCCAAGAATATCTATATTTCAGTCTCTATATGGTGATATCTAAGATGTAGTGGCTGGGAACCTATATGGCTGTGTCCTCATCAGAATGCTCCATGCTGTGAATATTAATTTTTTTTTCTTTTGGGGGGCATTTTTTTGTTTGTTTTCCCCCCTTTTTTCCACTTCCTGGGACTTAAGTTGATGAAGCCCTGTAAATCCCACTTTGTGTTTTAAGGCACTAAGCCAGACAAATAATTTTAACAAGATGAACCAAGCCTGTCACAAATAAAGAAGGAAATAGAAAATAGAAAAAAACCCCAAAAACAACAAAACCTTTAGAAGTTCTGCACTTCCTCTCCTGACCCTGGCATCAGCAGTGGAAGTCCTGTTTGAGCACCATCAAGCACTCTCTAAGGTAGAACTCATTCTCTTTTTTAATTAAAAATCTTTGACTCCTTTTTTTTTTTCTTACAACAATAATCTTCTATTTTATTACCTTTATATTTCCCAAGTCTTTGTTCTGAAGTGCAGAGTGAAGCATAAATTCTATGAAAAAAGAAAGCCTGTGTAACTGACTGAAGATCCATCTTGGAAAGAAGCGAATGTTTCTGGATGTTTAAGATGACAAATCGGTGCTCTTCATAAAAGAAGTATCTGTCTCATGAAAGGTAATGAGCCTTCGATGGCAGATGGCATCTTAGACATTTGAACATCATCTTGGCTGAATCTCCTCCTAAAAAGGTACTAGTGAGGGGATTGTCTGTGCCCTTAGGGCCCCTCTTGAGACAAGCGTAACTTTTAGCCTTGATTTCAGAAACTGCACTTCAAGAGCAGCCTGCCGTAACTTTTGGGGGCTTTTCTCCATTACAGTCTTGTCTGATATCATCTATCTAAAATAACATGGGCCACATCAGCTTCAAGCAGGGAGTGGGATATAACGATTTAACATGCAAATTGTAGCCTAGTTTTTATCAACTGAGCCAAGCTCAGCATTGTAGGCTTTTAAAGGGCCGTTCAAAGCCAGGAGTCTGACCCGGTCACTAAATCACTGCCTAGAGGAACCTTTGTCTCCCCTTACCCGAGCCTGTTGGAGGATTCACAGGAGATAATTCTCCCCAGGATAAAGTTATCCTTTGTGACTATCTCAAGACACGTCATCCCTGAGATGCAGCCCTGGGTTCCAAGCTGCCCAAGGCTCCACAGAGCACCTCGGTTCCTGACCCGCTGTCTGACCGTGGTTGTGTGACAGCAGACGTGTACAGTAACGTGCTGTGTCTGTGTTTTATGAATGTTCCAAATCTGGGTCTAACAATATTTGCTCGGGCACTGAGAAAGTCTGGGAATTTGATCTTGGCATGCACTTGGAGCCAAAAATATAGAGCAGCAAATGGGCATATGAAAGACCTGGCTGGAATTCACCCCTGTTATCCCAAATGTCACTCTGAACGTTCTCAGAGACTTTTAGACTCCCAGTAGACACAGTCATGCCAGTGGTATCTGAATGTAATGAGTGGGACCTGTCAGAAGCAAGTCTCAGTCAGCATATTAATTCACTAGCTTTACAAATGTGATTATTTAAAAGGTTTTTTGTCTTTGTAATATAGATTTTTTTTGATTTAAACTTTAAATTAACACCTACTGCAGTATCTGTCTCACGGTCTGTGTCCCATTACACAGACCTGCAAGTATGCTTAGGAATGTAATTAAATTGCTGTTACTGCAGGGATATTTTATCATCAGTCAGTAAAACATATTCACAAGTGGGAAACAGTGTCTAATTTCTCAATGCTCTAGAATAGTCTCCTCAGTTGTTCCTTAAGTCAATATAACAAAGATATTCAGAGTATGGCCATACGCCTACATTTTGTTTGCTCAAGTACTGCATTGCACTCAGGCTGGCCCTCAATCCACAGTAATCTCTTCAAAGTTTTCCTTTGTACATTATGCTCAAGATAAAGGAAATTATATATGTGATAGTAGATGCCAAATTCAACTTGGTAAACCATACCTAGCGTGACTGGCTAATAACTTCCTGATCCATCACTGCTGCATGTTTGGAGCTTTGCAGGGAACTTCACTTCTCAGACTGAAATGCCTTTTTTTTTTTTTTAATCAATTCTGTTTAGATCAGTATCTGCTGTCTATGAAAACTTGTTTGGATTAAGATTTCATTGTGGATTTGAGACGGCCCTGATTAATTTAAGAGGTTGTCTTAAAATACCTCTGATAAACTTGGGTAATTTCTGATCATGCTTTAGAGCCAGCCACTGACTACAGGACGAAATCAAAACCACCCCACAGCTCACAGCTTTGTTTGCCTTAAGGTTTAAATCCAGTTCACAGACAGGAAAGGCTGAACTCTCCACCCCAAGATTCTCTCATCTCTTTTGTACCTGTAGAATATTAGAGAGCAGTTATTATTGGCAATATCACTGAGAATGTAATGTGGCTTTCCTCCTCTACAAGGGGCTGTTTTAAGTAATAAGTTCTTCTGCAATTATTGTAGTGGTGTTGTATTGATAAAATACTCTATTGAAATATGAATGACACTGCATGAAGTCCTCTAGGAGGAATACAGAATCATGCTACCATCATAAAGACACTACAGTCTAAAGCAACTAAATGAAGATACAAGGAAAAAGGGGAACAGAAATGACTATAATTTGTTCCAGTGTATGTCCAGATACTCTTTATGTTATCAGTCTTTGTTGACAACTTCACAGTTGTTTAGCTTTGCCTAAGAGCAACATAATTTGGATTCAGTGCATTGCTGTGTAAAGCAAACTTCATTTAAAAATGCAGCCTGATTTTTTTTTCTTCTTAAATAAGAGATAAAACATTATTTTTTGATGATATATATAATTTTTCACTTTCTAAAAAGATACATTACATGAAAAATTTCACAAGCTCTGGTAGCACTGATGTTCTTGTGTCTTGCACCAGCACAGTTATGTTCAAAAAGCATGAAAAGTACAGATATGCTGTGTTTTCCTTCTATCATCTTAGAAAGAAATTTTGTTTGTAAAATCTGTCTCTTTTAGATATTTGGATATACAGCTTCTTGACCAGTGTCACTGCTATATTTTAATTATTATAAATCATGGTTATCTAGAGGAAATAAGATGCAAAAATGAATGCTTAAGCTCTAATTATATTAGTAAACACATTGTGAGTCAACCCTTGACACTTCTAAAAATTAAATATTTTTTTTTCCTCATCTGCATTTCAGACCTCTGGAATAGACCTATAGCCAGTGCCCAGCTTGGGTGCTTGCTCTAGATGCTGAAGCTATAGAGCTAAAAAACTGCCTGAAATGTCTTCATGTACTTGCATTATGGTTATGGAAAGGAGTGGAAATCTGTGAAGGAGTGGGTTCTCTAATTTCAGCCTTCTGACATTTGCTGCATTCCCCTTGTGTGGATCTTATCTACATTTGCCCAGTATTGCATTAAGTCTGGTTGGTTGAAATATGTGATTCTAGACTTTTTTTCCTAATATATGCACTTAAGTTGTTGGATAGATTGCATTTCACCCAGATTTAATTTAAAGTGGTGTTCATTAAATACTGCCGTGAATTGGATTTATACAACAGTCATAAACTTACAGTCCCCCTCAGACTGAAGGTTCTCAACACACTTTACAAATTCAAACTGTAAATGGAGAAAATATAATTAAAAACATAAAGCAAGAAAAAATATCACACCGTGTAGCTATTCAGCATTTCAGCATTTAATTGCCCTGCAAGAGTTTTAAAAAACAGCAAATGGTCAGACATTGACTATAGTTTTATCAGAAAATGATTCTTTATCAAAAGAATATCTAACATGACAGAAGAAAACCCATCTATTCTCCACTAGTAATATTAAAAATACTAGTATTAATGAATAAAAACAGAAACTAACTAAATCACTGGAATACTTTAGAAGGAATAAACCATGCATCATCCTTGTGAAGGCCATCAAACACTGGTGAGCACACCAATGTCTTATTTAGTGATTTTATTTAGCACTGTACTTATGAATGAGGAATTGTTCTTAGTTTAAAGCTCCATTTCTCCTGTTTCAGTCCCCTGTTACTGTACCTTCCCTTTGAGGGAACCACACACTCTAAATTAATCCCTTTTGCCTCTCTGCAACTAGAATTACTCAATATGGTGATGAATTTTTTCCTTCTCTGGTTCATCTCTGTGCATTCAACACTCTTAAAACCATTCAAGTTCCTCCCTTCCAGATTATCAAGATGAGCAGGGCTTTCCTGAAGTTGTAGTGTGAGTGGGGATGGTTTGACTCAAAAACTCATTTGGGCGTGAAGGTTTGCTTAGCCAGCAATGAACTGAAATGTGGGTGGAGGCCCTGCTCATGTTGTTGTAAACCCAAGAAAAATGACACAGTATTAGAAAGGAATTATTAACAGAAAAAGAACCATTACTCATCTCTGAGAGTGAGATATTTCTAATTAGAAGAGATGCATCTAAAATTTTAGAAATGTTGCAGAAGAGTCAAAGTTGATTAAAACATCTTGTGAAATTGGGCAGGTCTGGCTTGGGTTCACTTGATGCTGAGTACTCTTCACAAATCACTGAGTAAGTTCAGAAGGTTCCAAAATTAATACGAATTTTTTAACTAATGTAACAGACTGAATTCTAAATTTGGGCCTGTCATTTTGCATTTGGTTCAGTTACACAATGAAATCTGCAGGCACGCAAAAGAAGATCATGCAGTGCCTTGGATGTAAGCATCTCTCCTGCTGGCTGGGTAAACATGGGATAAACATGGGATAAACATGGGATTGCTGCTGCCTGCCTGCTGTGGCTGTCTCTTCTGCCCCACCAGGCTGCTACAGAGACAGTGCAACCCAATTCCCATGTCCAGTTACCATACTAGAACTTCAAAAGGACAACTAACCTGATGCACAAACAGGCCTCAGGTGGGAGACAAAACATATCACATCTTCTAATTAATTGTTCACGTGTTTGCTCAGAAATGGAAAATCACCTAAATCTTAAACTCTTAAGAACCAGCCACCAGTGAGGTAAAACTGCCCTCCTAGGAGGCTCGATGTGTGTGTGACAGAAACAAGGATTGAACTATGTAGTGCCAGTTATCTATGTCTTATTGAGAACTCCTACAGAGGTGAGGAACTTAAAATAAAGCAAGCTTAAGGAAAGATATCTAACTAATTTTCAGATTTTTAAGTAAGGCTAGACCATCCCCTAAATTTATTCCAAAAATGGTTGTTTGAGCAGTGCTAATTAATGAAGCCTGATCCCAAAGGAAAGGACTTCAATCCATGGCGAATGTTTGTTGTTCCCTTATTTCACAGGAGCTTTCTCTTAATCAATCATTCAGGCTTTTTTTTTTTTTGCCACTTAATCATGAAGCAAGGAAACGGTCTTTGTTTGTCTTTTCCATGTTCCTGAAACTTTTGATTTTGCTCTTTTTTATTGAAGAAAACAATTACAAAGACTTCTCAAAAAAAGCCCCCATTTTTCACATTAGAGAGAAAAAAGATGAACTCTGACAGAACAGATATCAACCAGACATTAACAGTCTCATTTCTGTGCCTGCCACTGCTGTGTCATCTAGGCATTTTCATTCATTCTAAGAATTCATTATTTTAATTTAAAATGCCTCTATGGGAAATTCAGTGGAGGTATTCCCATCTTCAACAATACATTTGCCATAATGTTTTCCTCCTTCCTTTAGACCTCTCTGAAATCAAGCACTTCAGTCCATTGACATGTTGACAGTTTTGCATGAATTAATGAAAAAGGAGTTGGAAGAAGCTGAAAAAGATTTATTTATTATTATTATTCAACTGACTATGTATCTATGCTCTCTTCTGAAAAGAAAATTAGAAGGAGAAGGAACTGAAAAAAAGGGTTTGAAATGTATGGTTTAGAATTTATTCTGTTCTTCAGTCTACAGTATATAATTTTAAGAATCAAGGGTGCTGGCTTGAGGTGGAAATTCTTCCTCTGAATTGTAAGCAAGACTGCTTTACTGGTACTGCTTAATAAGCTGAGAGGAAGTGAAAATGGATGTTTCCAATACTGGGAAAAACATAAGGCCAAAGTTGGTCATTTAACAGATAAGATCTAACTTTTATTTAGTTCCTTTTGTTTAAAAAGAAAAATATTAATCATCTTTTTAACAAAACACGAAGACACAAGACTTAAAACGTACCTGCTGAATATTTTCTTACCTACTTCTGATAAAAATCTAAAACTCAGAGGTCTACGTGATCCAAGCGCACAAGTGACACCTAATCATTCTGAAGCAACACACTGCCCTGTGGAATGTGTTGAGTTGGTAATATAAGTCATGTAAGTCTTGTACTCCCTTCATTTGCAGGCACTGCTCTTTCACAACCATATTTCCTTTAACACTTCAGCCTTCCCTGTACATTCCGTGTTTGGCTTTGCCGGTCTGTGGTAATAACCCCAGGCAAAGAGCACGGGGGGGAGGCTGCCAACAGCAGAGGCCTGGTGCTGACTGGGCCAGGGTTTGTGTGGCACATGCCAGCTCAAACACGGGCGCTTCCTCTTTCTGTTTTCCTGCCTTCTGGGGCCAGCCAACCAGAGATGAAATTTCCCCATTCCTGGAACATCTGGCTTAGGCTCTCAGCGCTCATAATTATCCTCCCGGTCCCAGCTCTCCGCAGGTGCAGGAAGTGTAGGGCAGGTTCTCTGAGAACACAGCTCTACAGTGGGTAAGTTCATCTATAAATCTTAGCTAAATGCATGTCATAGGATTTAACATAGTTGGTTTTTTTCTTTCTTGTTCTTTCAGAAAGGGTCTCCTGAAAAAATACCAGTTGGAATAATATTACACTATAAGGTCATGAAACCTAGGGCAAAATCTCCAACTCTTAGTAAATGTATGGTTTTGTATTGCAATAAAAATCTTCATGTCAGCATCTTAAGATGCTGTATCACTCATGCTTTTATCATCTACTCCTACATCACTCATTCACTTTTCACCCCTTTTCTCAACACAGGTGTCACTACTCAGACACTTATTTGTCTTCACACACTGCTCCTCCCTTGCCAGTCAACTACTTACTCTCTTCATCTTGCCTGGTAACACCAGGAAAACCTTCCCATGCATTCCCTGGCAGTCAGATGCTGTTGCAGTCCATATTTGCTCTTAGAGAGGCTCTGACCTGTCACCGTCTTTGGAGCTGTGACCTGTTCCTTGTTGGGCTCAGCACGGTTTGCCTAAACAGATGGTGAGCAATGGCATGCAACGCCTACTTATCTTTCTGTGCCTCTCTCCATATGGTTCCTGTATCAGACCTGGAAACAAACTGAAGGGAGTTAGTGTGACTAGGAAATAATTTCATTAAGCTTGACAAAGTTGCTGTTAAAAATTCCTTTGTTCTTGCACTGGTATGAATGGCTGTGTGATTCAGTTCGGATTTGAGATGGGAATATGCGGTTCCCTTGATTTTATTTGGGTTAAGCACACCTGTACTGTGCCTAAAGCTTACTCTGTGAGGTGTGATTCTGCAAGCCACTTTAGCATACATGTGAATTTCTTGTTTTCTCAAAAAAAATCACCTCGTGACAGGCGTGAGATCTTGCAACATTAATATCTGTTACATGTACATTGCATAATATATGTAAATGTTCTGATACTACATAAGATTACAAAGACTTGGAAATGGATGATATCACTGGCTCCTTTTGGTAGTGGTAGGGGAGATAGTATTTGAACAACCTGATATTAAAATGGATATTTTTAGATGATAGATTCAGTTATACCCTCTTGGTACTTAAAAGGAACTTATTAAAAGTGTCAAGATTTCAGGGTCTAGGCTAACATCTCAAAAGGAGCCTGTAAAGGCTCATAAGTCTAACTATCATTACAAGATCTAGCTTTCAGAGAGACTTAATGTCAAAGGCCAGAATTATTTTACAGTTACTTTTGATATATTTGTTTCTCAATTAGTCACTTGGGGCCAAATCCCCAAGAGGGAGCTACAACATGAGGGATGCACAAAAACCTGAGAGACAGTGAGCCATAAAGCAGATCAGTACACAAGGAATACACCTGGGAGTAGGGACAAGGCAAGAAGAAACTTCTTGTTTCTAGTACTAGGCTTCTAGTACCTTCTCTGGGGTTGGCTCATGGATTTTGCATTGAAAACTCACAGAACAAAAGGTACAATCGAGTGGGTTTAATTTCCTTTCCTGACCCCAGACCTCTCTCACACCCTCACGTGTTTGTCTTAATCACTTGTACGTAGTAAAAGCAGGGGAGGAGGCCTTTCACCCCTCTCCCGCTCTGACATGAAATGGGGCCAACTTACAAGAAGTAATTAAGGATTCCTTGTTTTGAAGGACAGAATGATTACCTATAAAACTGACAAGCACACTACATATTACTGAAAAAATATTCCGAGCAGAGAGTCATAGAGCCCTGAACTTGTAGAGGTATTGAGCAGGTCAAGGACAGTTTCTAGGGGCATTTCGGCTGAGGGATGATCTCTGGAGTTGTGAGTTGGTGCAGTGGGTTGTGGAGTAACTGGAATTTCTGTTTTCTGGGGTGGAACACAGCAGTTCAGGCTGTTGAAGGTGATATTATAACACTACCTTAGGACCCAACTGCATGGCTAATGCATTCTGATGAAGTAGTGAGCTGGTGGAATTCCTGAAGAGCCAGAATCAACTCCTGCTGAGAGCTTCTCCTTCCCAGCATATGGGGCATGAATGTATATTGTGGCTTTTAGCCATATGAAGTTTTGGGTATACAGCCCACATAGGTAAGGAAGCTGGCAACATTAAAAAGTAGACATACTCATGAGGGAGACACCTGTCCCTGCTCCAGCAGTTACTTACTGTATTTTAAATATTTTTTTTTATCTTACATTCAACATTTATGTTATAAATCTTACATAAAACCAGGTGAACAGGAGCTGTGATCCAGGTGTCTCTGCCCCTCAGTGAATGTTCCTACCGCAAAGCTCTGGTATCATACTCGTTGCTTCTCTCTTTTTACCACAGGTATTTTTTATTTATTTGTACAAGGTGAAATAGCTTCATCAACAAGGTTTGCAAGATTAAGAAAATATTCCATAGCCAGGAATTTAAAGCACTCTGTTAAAGAATGGGAAGAATTTGCTACCCAGCACTCTGTGCTTTGTGACTAGTGAATTTGGGAAGCCACTACATGTGCTCACCACATGCCTCTGGGATAGAGTTTCTCAGGAGACACAGGCAGAGGAACTGTGCTTGTGAATCCTGCCAGGCGTGAATTAGACACGGAGAATTCAGCTCTGCTGACACTGCAAGGCTCCTAGACAAGCCCAGAAGTGAAACATTAGCACCTGGTTTAACACTGGAAGCAGAGGACTGTAGGGATAGCTGAAGAATTTTTGGATAGAGGTACCTTAAGCTGAAAAATGTCTTTGAAAATCTCACTAAATCCTCATTTGCATCTTTAGATACTTGTCTTGTCTGACTGCAACAATTTGATTCCCAATCAATTTAAGAACTTGTGCTTCTTGCATGTTATTTTAAGATTTTGCATTACATTTTTTCCACCCAAAAAGGAGCTTCCTAACTTGGCTCAGAGGGAGATTGTTATTAGTAAGTCATTAATGAGCCTGTACCTTTGACTGTGTGTGTTACACGTCAAGTGAGAATTGTTTCAATTAAATGAATTACTTTTTTGGCTAACCAGTAGGACAAGTATTCATTCTTAGCAGCCCTTTACTCTGAGAGATTTGGTCACTTTGCTTGGAATACACTAGTTAAAACTTACTTTCAGCCTACATTTCTCAGATATTTAAGCAGAAACTCATTTTGTTGGTTGTACTAGGAAAAGATGCCTTGAAAATACCTGTCCCATTTCCTGGGGTGTCTTGCTAAGAAGCTGCATACGCACTTATAAATCACAAGACCAGAAAAAGAAAAGCATAAAACCCAGTGTACGTACAGAACTATCTAAAAATAATAGTTGTTTGGTAACATTTAGGGTACTGTAAGCTCTGAACCACAAGATAAAATGGAAGTGGCACCAAAGACAGTATGCATGTTAGTAAATATCTTGATTTTTCAGAGTCATCTCCCAGGACTGTAACAAAACAGGTTATGTTAAAGAGGCAAGCTGAGCATCAGCATTGAAATTACTTTTTGAGGAACTTTTGATACTTTATGTAGAGTATTTTTAAGCATCAGCAAAAAAAAACCCAACATCAGAACCACCAGATAAAGACCAAGAGAATATTTGGTCTTTAGAGGCCAAGTAGATGGATAATACAGTCAAATGAAAGCCTATGGAAAGTAGGACCCCATCCTGCAAACATATATGTATCCACTCAAATTTGTTGAGTGAGCAGGTTTTTTAAGTGCATATTAAAAAAAAAACAAACAAAAGGAATAGTGGAAGAGTTAACCTTAACCTAGTGATCAGAAAACTAAACACCATTGAAGCACAAAATAAACAGAGGGTCCTGTGCAGATTTGAAACAAACAGCAAGAGTACTTATTACTTTTAATTATTTAATTATGAGAAATTATTACTTTTAAAATAATTGAATATTTGCCTTCAGAATCTATACTTCAGGTAGCTTCAAAATTATAACATACAGCATCTTTTCAGGTTTTTTTCCTGAACCTACATGTATGACAGAGAACAATTTATGGCATAATTACCTAATGTTAGCAAAAAACTAGCAAACCAGATTTCTGGAACAATCATTCCAGTATTAATAATTCCTACTGGCATCTTTAAAAAAAAAAAAAAAAAGTAGAATGCTTGTGATCAGGCCATTACATGATATTTCTTTCAAAAATAACAAGACACTGCTAAAAGTATGTGAATTCTACATACCAAAGCAGGCAATACTCGCAGAAACCCAGCCCATGTGGTTGAGGTTCAGTGTGTGTCGGTGGGAATGGACACCTTTCTGCTGAACCCTGGAAAGGAAGTTGAGCTTTTTGAAGGATTTTTGCCTGCCTTGCTATTATACCTCATTTGCTTATAGCTCTATTTGCCCTATGACTTGCTTGGATTTGAAAGGTAAACATGTCTTGTTCCAGGAGAGCATGTTTTTACGGTACTACTTGTGTACATAGGCATAAGCACAGGTGATCAATTTTCTACTGCAGCAAAAATTTATGCAAAAAGTGAATTCTCAGTTATGATAAAATCTATCACTCTTTGAACACTAGATCCCCTTCATGGGCGTCATCAAATACACTGTATTTTTAATAGCTGTTAAATTTATTTGCTAATGGTGAACATCCTGTGACTGCCCTGAAGTTAAAAGTAGATGGAAGTTTAAATTTGAAATAAAGAAGAAATGCCTGACTACATTACCCCAGCCTTGTAAGTAGCTGCTGGGGGACAGGCTGTGTTCCCATACCTTCACTGGAAAGCCTGAGCACAATATTCCATACACGTGCATTTTACAAGAGCATGTAGTGACAGGCCAAGGGGGAATGGCTTCAAACTGAGAGTAGGTTTAGATTAGATAGAAGAAAAAATTCTGTACTGTGAGGGTGGCGAGGCACTGGAACAGGTTGATCAGAGAAGCTGTGGATGTCTCATCCCTGGAAGTGCTCAAGGCCAGGCTGGATGGGGCTTTGAGCAACCTGGTCTAGTGAAAAGTATCCCTGCCCATGGCAGGGTGATTGGAACTGGATGATCTTTAAGGTCCCCCCCAAACCAGACCATTCTGTGGTTCTGTGATTCTACTAACAAAAGATACATAGGCAAAAAATAATATGCCAAAGTTACAAAAGATAATGTATAAAAGGCTACAGTCACAAACTTTCCTTTCCAAAATCAGAGTTTTAGCTTCATTATAGCGTGACCATTCCAGTAAGATAAAAGTAACCCATTTATTTCTGAACAATACTTATTTTGAAATATAAAGTTTGACCTTTCTTAAATGTCTCTAATGGAAGTATAATGGCTTTCAGGGACTGAAAAGCTCACTTCTGTACTTGGGCAAAATCTGAATCACAGCCTACCCTTTACAACGCATGAGGATTGTAATTGTCTTCCTAACACAGCAATTGTAATTCCTGCTATGCACACCACAATGAAAGGCAGTGGAACTTTTCATAAATTAATACAATTTGATTTGTCATCAGATGGATGCTCTCCACAACATAGGACTTACTTTTTTTCATTACATACTTCAGTCTTCCCCTTATGAAGAAAAGCTTGAAAATGTGAATCAACTGAAGCAGATGCAGTGTGGGTGTTGTGAGTATGCCTGCACTCAACCCCAAAATAACATTATTTACTATTTCCCTGCTGAAAATGTTATAAAAACTGATCTAATTCATATGGTAAATATATTTCAGTGGCACATTCACTATCAAAATCACTGAATCAGTGAGACAAATCACATGATAAAATCTTCTACTACGTACTAATCTGGATGCTTACTATGTTATATGGAAAACTTATGAATTTCAAAACTTCAAATTGAATTTCATGTGACAGCCTTTGTGAAATACCACTGAAGTCAGAAAAGTGCTCATGTTTATAAGTAAGCATATTTTTAACTGCTCCAGTAAACAGACATATAAATCTGTCATGCAGCCCACTGGTCATCACCTAAACTTCTGAGGATTTAGATGACTTAAGCAAAATGTTTGTAAAATAATTTGAAATCCTAACAGAGAAAAGAATCATTAAAGTCCAGAACATTATCATCATGTATATGTTTTAATCACAGTGAATTTCACAAATTAGGCAAATTTAACTTTATTCAGTGAACTAATATTCAGGGACATTATAAAAATTCATATAGAACTACCCATACACATTGTGCAAGGTCATAAGAAGGTGAGAAAAGTTTAATTACAAGGAAGAAGAGAGAAAAATTAACAAAAAAATGTATGAATAACCAGCTTAAGTATAGACCAGGAGTGATACAGATGAAACTCCTTCTCCCCATGGCACTTCCCAGTATGACATGGTGAGGAATTTAATTGGTTTTTCCTATTGCTTCTTTACCCCCAGGAGAGCCTCTTCCCACTTCAGCTTCTCAGCTCAATCACAGCATTTCTGCATGCTTTGGGACTTCTGTTTTGTTGTACCACTACTTTTGGGGGGACAGGCCATGTAACCTGCTATGGGATGTGGCCCTGCACATGTTTCTTGTGGCCACACTGACTGTGACCACAGACCAGCAGTGGCATGAGAAAAGACTGCAGGGAAGTGTGGACAAACCAAGCAAATGGTGGTTGTCTGATCTGTGGAGATGGGCTAAGAAGTTCCATTGTGAAACCTTTTCTCCTCTCCTTAGTGGTCAGGAAAGCCATTGTTTCCGTGGAAACAATGGAAAACCGTGTTCCTCGTGGATACTTCATGTAAAGTCCCTTGAGTGGATTAGATATTGCTGGACATGGTAATGAATAAAATGTACTTCATCTTCTTCACTAATTACCAAGGATGAAGTGATTCTGAGACAGAAGATTGTCTTGGGGAACAGCCAGCTGTTCAAAGCCTCCTTAAATCTCCTGTTCTTCATTGTCTCCACCTCCTGCCCTTTGTTGTCCAGAGCAAACTGCTTTTTTTCAGTTAAATCCAATCAGTCTTTGTTAACTAATTGGATGTTCACCATTATGTTCTTACAGGCCTTTCTGTATGGTAACCATGAAACTTCCTGGGTTTGTCTCCTTTGAAGCCTCTAAGAAATCTCTACTATTACCATGGAAGATTGCTCTCCAAATGGAAAACAGAAGGGTATTGCTGGGTTTTCACTGCAGCACGAACTGCTGCAAGTGGCAGTTTCTTTGGTGAATGACTGATACAGCTCCAGCACATTTGTACAATGACCTTATCACATCTAATGGTTCCCATTTTCTTTGGGTTATTATAGATGTCTATTCATAAAAGGAGGCTGTTCTGCAAATGTGCCAAAAAGCTGCATCACCAGAACTTCAGTGAAGTCTTGAGCTGTTCACTGTTTGCAGGAGCAGAGTCTGCCTTCCCAGAATTTCTCTCCTCTAGAGAAGGAAGATCGCTTTTTCAGGTGACCCTAACCATATGCTCAACATACTGTTTAAGAGGTACCTATCATCTGTGGGCAGTCCAATCTGGTGGAATCCTATCCTGAAGAATGAACTAACACAAGCACGCTCCCACCCTCCCTCTTCTTTTTATCTGTCTCTGCATGGGAAGTCTCCTAAATGGTCCACATTTCTCATCTGTGAAATTCACTTTCTGCTTGGCTACCATGGTCTACCACCTGGTGTTGCTTCTGATGGAGATGCTACAATTAAACTACTGCTGCTTTTTTGTGAGAGATCTTTACAACTTAAGTGCTTAAAACACCCACAGATAATCAGTAGACGAATAAGAGACAATTATCACTTCACTGAGAAACATGAAGAAGTACTTTTATCAACTCCCACATGGTAGAGAGCACAGCAAGGTTCATCTTCCCATGTACTAATCCACAGATAACCTTGGTGCTCAGAAGAATTTGTGCCTTGACCTTGCGAGCCTTTACTTTCATCATGTTATCTAAAAAGCTCCTTGATGTGAGAATCAAGATACCAGGAAAAAAGAATCAAAATTTGACTTTCTCCTAGAAACTTCAACACAGAAAGTAGCAAATGGCTTGGGGAAGTCTAGTCCAATTCACGTGAGAGTGGAAAGGTGCTGTCTCTGGCTTAGAGTTGTCAGCTTCAGGTGAGCTCAGCCACTGACACCTTGATCCTTGATCCTTGGTGAAGCCTAGCACCCATAAACCTCACTTTGCTAGCTATGCTTGTGGTAGCCTCAGAGGTACAGGCAGTCAGAGCTTAGAAATATGTTTCAATCATTTAATGAGATTGAAACACTCTTGAAAAAAAACCCTTACTATTAGGCTCAAATCATAACAGTTATGAAAATGAATACAAGTTTCTTTACGCTAACGTCAAATCTGTCCAACCAAAAAAATGCTGCTGCTTTTAATCTAAAGTGAATAATTAATGTTTTAGCTTAAGGAATTAAAAGAGTATAGATCATTATCTACTTTGATCCACATAAGTATTATACATTTAAAGAGGGTGGCAGCAAAAAAATAAAGGTGTAGGGAGAGTTTATTTATCTAGTTTGACTTTTATTTATGACTTTATTTACAGTGTCAACATTTCTGGCAACTGAATGGCAACTGCTGCGTGTGTTTTCATCCAGTGCCTCAGGATTAATTTACTTGGATTCTGTTTTGATGCATCCACACTTAGAAATATTCAAGAGATGCATCTTACTCATACAAAGCTGAAGAGGAATTAGGAGTCATAGTTATTACTATCTGGGCCCTGATTCTGCCTCTGGGAGGTTGATGCTTAGGGTAGATGGAACCCAGCTATGTTTTTCTAGGTGTGTATGGCAACCTGCTGATTGCTGTCTCACCAGAATAAACTCTAAACCTTTCCAGCTGTTCTTAATCTGGACCCTTAACCTTTAAAAAAACCAGAGGCTTTCCATTCCTCAGAGCCAAACTTTGCTAACAATATCTAGGTTGTTTTCAAACCAAGCTTCAAACATAAAAATGACTAATAAATCCATATTCCATAATAGTTAGGCTGGAAAACTATTATTTAATAACAGACTCAGTTTTTACGACCCATTTCTAATAAAAATCCCAAGTATGCTTCACTAATGCTACCATTTCAGATACTCAGATCCTGGATGATAGGCATGAGATCCAGATAGATACACCAATAAATATGTAAAGGCTATAAATCTGTCTCAAATTAGTGATTTGTGGATGTGGGAGGAGGAAGAGAGCTGGGAAATTCTGTTTTCTAATCTGTTCACTTCCTGAGTCTTAATGCCCTGTAACTTCACAGCTGGTGATTGTATTTTTCTGTGGTTTGTATTATTAAGTGCTAAATACATTACTCCATGCTCTTCGGTGGGAGCTGGGGCTTTGCACAGCCTTTTAGTCTGCACCTGATTCCACTCCCGCGCAGACCAATTTCTGTCAGCCCGGGGGGCTGGGCCAGAGTTTTGCCCCTAGCATGCTGTGGAGCCCTCCGGCGTGAGCGTGAGGCAGGTTTGGAGGAAGGAAAAAGCAGGTTTTGGGAAATTCGTAACGCTTTGGAGGACCGACCGTGGCCCGCTGGCTTCGGGATTCCAGTTCGGGCTCCCTATTAAAACAACAACAAACCCAGTAATAATAATTTATAAACATCCATCTTTCTGACTCTTTTATGGCCTCGTAATTGCCCCGTCCCTGACAGGCCGATTTATGCCTTGGCCGGCAGCGCCCGGTCACCGGGAGCTCCTCCGCCCCGGTGGCACCACCGGCTCCAGCGGGGGGAGAGCGGGGCAGGGCCGGGCAGCCCTTTCCCGGGAGTCGCTCCGGCCGCTTTGGAAGCGGCAAAGCGCGCCGCTCCCCGCAGCCTCCCGCGACAGCCCGCTCCGCTGCTCGGGTTTGGCTTGTTCTGTTCAGGTTCGCTGCTGAGCTTTGGGCAGCCTCCTCTCCCGGCCGAGGGGAGCGCTCATCACTTGATTTTTCAGCGCGTAAAACTCAAGGATTATCCCAGCAGTGTTCAGGAGGGAAACCCTTTCCTTCTCGCTCTTCCTCTTTTACTCTTCCCAAGCAGCCTCCGTTCAAGTCCCTCCCGCGGATCTCTCTCTCGCCCTCCTGGCAGTACTTCGCAACTTCTGCCCGGGCTTCCCTGGCCTTTTATTTGCCATTTTTTTCGTCCTGGGCTTTGTTTATTATTTTTTTTTCCCGGTCATTTCTCCTCCCCCAAGGTCCGCAACGACCGGGGAGGCTCCTTCCCTTGGCCCGCGGGGCACGGCCGGGAATGCCGCGGGCCGGGCACGGACCCTCGGGCGGGCAGCGCCGTTCTGCTCCCCCCTTCCTCCTCCCTGCCTCCGCCGGGAGTGCCCGTGAGGCAAAGGATGGCCTAGAAATTAAGCAGCACTTCTGAGGTGGTACATCTGCCTCTCCCCCACCCGCCAGCCCCCCCCTCTCCGATTTCTTACACTGTTTGGGATTTCTCGCGTCTCTCCCTCTCCTGCACTTTTAAAAAGCAGTTATAATTCACCGCCCTCCCTCCCCCGCAGGCCCGGGGTGGTCGCGGAGAGCCGAGGCGCTCCCCAGCCCCCCATGCGCGGCGCTGGGCTCCCCGGGGGGAGGCGGGCGGGGGGCGAGCCCGGCGCTCCGCAGGAAATGCCGGCGCTGCTCCGGCGGGGAGCGCCCCCGGCCCGCGGGCGCTGACCGGACCCTGCCCGGCCGGGAATGAGCCCCGGGGCGGGCGCCCACCCCGGCGGGGGGTGCGCGGGGTGCGCGGTCGGGGCCATGGGCGGCTGCAGCGGGCGCTGCCCGCCGGCAGGGCGGCGGCCGGGCGGCGGCGGGGCGGCAGCGGCGGGGCGGGGGGCGCCGGCCCGGACCGCGCTGCTCCCGCCGCGGGAGACCTGGCGCCGCCGGAAACTTTCCTGGGCGCTGTGCGCCGGCTCCCTGTCGGTGCCGCTGGCCCTGGCGGTGAGGCTGGTGCGGGGGCAGCGCGGCCGGGCGCTGGCGGGGCCGCGGCGCTGGGGCTGGGTGCCCCCCGGCGCGGTGCCGCTCTGCCTGGCCGGCGCCTTCTTCGGCGCGGGGCGCTCCCCGGTGCGGGGCGGTGTGCGGGCGGCGGCGCTGCTGCTGCTGCTGGCCGCCTGCTGCGGGGGGGAAGCGGTGGCGCAGACGGCGCTGGCGGCGGGGGAGGAGGAGGAGGAGGATCACTTGCTTTCCCTCGCCGCCACGGGGGTGGTGCTGAGCTGCCTGGCCGCCGTGACATGGCTGGTGCTGAAGCTGAGGCAGGGCGTCCTCATGCTCACCGTGACTAGCGTGGCCAGGACCACGTCCCTCGTCGCCTTGGAGAGGGTCCCGGCGTCCTGGCGGCCCTACCTGGCCTACCTGCTGGGGCTGCTGGGCATCCTCCTGGCCGGCTACACCGACCGGCTCTGGCCCCCCCGGCGGGCCGCCCCGCTGGCGGAGCCTCCCGCCGCCCCCCCGGCCGCGGACGAAGCCCCGGTGCTCAGGCGGCGGCGGCGGTCCAGCTCCATGATCTCCCCCGAGATGTCGGGCGGCGGCGGCAGCGGCAACAAGACCCACCGGAGGACCTCGCTGCCCTGCATCCCCCGGGAGCAGGTAGGGCAAGGGCTGGGGGAACGCGTCCCAAACTTTGCTGGGGGTCCCGCCGGCGGCGGAGGCGCGGGGGAGCTGCTCCTCGCCGGAGGGGCCGCGCACGGTGCGGGCTTTCCCCGGTGCCCCGCGGCGCGGAAAGCCCAGGGCGGCCGTCCCGGGACGGGGCTGGGAGGGAAGCGGGGGGAAGCGGGGCTGTCCGGACACAGCCTGACTTGCCCCGGCTGCGGGCGACGGGGAGAGGGCTCGGGGTGTGCTTTTCTTTCACAGCCGTCACCGGCGCTGGCTTTCCTTAAGCCTGGCAAAAGGGCTGGGGAGGACGGTGCTCTCTTGGCTCTCGGAGCCGGAGAGAACCTGCCCTCAGCGCAGCCCTCGGGTTTCCCAGCGCATCACTTGCGAGCCTCGCATTTTCAAACCTGTAGTTTCCTAGAAAGGTAGCTCAGCCCTGTTAAACTTGCTTTAAGCTTTAAAGGGGTGTGTGTGCGTGAGCCAAGCAGCTTGTCCTCGGTGGGAGAAGTCCCTAATCAGGGCGGTAGCGTGTCCTCTGAGGCTGGCGCGCCCGGCGCGGGGCTTGTGTTTGCACTTTGCCTCCCCGAGGCTGTTCCCGAGCGTGTAATCAATAGCTCCCGCTCCGCCGTGGCTGTGGGAACCGGTGCGAGGCACACGCGATTTATCTCAACTTTGTTTCCTTCGGGAGGCTGCGATTGGAATGGCTGAGTGAGAACTTTGTTACCGGCGATGCGTTCTTTTAAATGCACGCCTCAGGGAACTGGAGAAAGGAACGATCAGACACCAGTATCTTTACTGCACAGCCCTATAGGGTGCTGCCACCCACATGAGGTGGGCTTAGTTCTGCGCTTGAAGTGTTTCTCAGTTTTTTTGAGATTTAAGATCGTCTCACGAAAGAATCATTCCATGGGTCGAGTGTAACTGAGCGTAGCACAACCCTTGCTGAGCAGTGAAAAGGGAAACCTGAGGGGGAAAATAAGTGTCAAATGGTGTTAAGCTTTCTTTTTCAATTACTATTGAAAATGATTCTGTGCACTGTGGTCAAGTGAAGCGCGTTGCCGTACACCAAAGGTTTTCTTTCAGGTTGCTTGCTGGGTAAGCAATAAAGTATTTTTCAAGCAATGGCATCTAACTGTATGGCGTGGGTGGCAAGTTTGGTTCTGGAAATGGTTTGATTACATCTCTTTGTGGTTGGTTGTGACATTTTCTAGAAGAGGGCCTGACAACCTTATATACTTGAGACTTGTTTTACAACAAATATACCTATTTATTTAACATTTTTGCTTAGGTAAAATAAATATTTACTACAGTGTGAAAAAGTAGAAAGCTGACCCAGTTCTGACTTTAACAGGAGCTGAGAGAGAAAGAAGGGTGTAAGAATAATTTGTAAATACAATATCTAAGGCACGAAATTCTTTATACTTACTTGATGATGTTTGGCATTTCTGGTTTTTCTTAAATTTGTAAGGTTTTAAACATATTTCACTCTCTCACGCTTCTAATAAAAGCAGTTTTTTAATTAACATCTCTAAGTGTAATCATTCGGAGACAGGGCTCACTAGTCTGTGACCATGGTCCTTCTCTTTTCTTATAGAGAGAATTCATGTCATCTGTAAATACCAGAATGTTAAACTGGTGATGGTTAACAAGGTAGACTTCTTTTCCCTCACCAGTGCTGCGTTAGTTGGTCACAGTGGTCAGCTTTGCCCCAGCAATTCCCACTCTCAGGCTGTGGAGCTGGGCTGGAGTTAACTGGCAACTGTTCGGTTCACCCGTTGCAGGATTTTGGCAGATTTCTCTGTCTTTTGTTCTCACTCACTATTAATCAATAGTGAGATCTGCTATTGCTTGCGTCACTGTGTGATTAGAAATGGATGACTACTTTTGAGACTGGAAAGACTTTTTGTCTTTTTTATTTATTTATTTATTTATTTTTTTATTAGCACAGTATGGCTGTGTGTACGTGAACATCCCTTCCTAAAAACTGTCCTCTTAAATAAATGTTAGCAAGACAGAAAAATTGAAAAGCTGAAACAAAGCTCTGTGAGGGAATGCTGGGAGAAGTGAGACTTTTTTATGGCAAACTAAGTTTATGTTTATAGCGAAAATCAGCTCCCTGTAGACTTAAAGAAGCCCTAGGTAAATGTTTCTCTTTTGGACAGTTTTTAAATATAACATGTTAAAAATAGAGATGAGGCCTTTATAAACAAAACCAGGCCTTCCCTTGCCCCCTGTTTTTAAAAAAAACATCCCCCTGAACGTTTCTGGTCATATCAGTACATCTGGGAGCTGCCAATAATCTCCATCAGGAAATAGATCCACTTTATTGCTTTGAAATACATACTTTAATTTAGTGAGTAACATTAAGACAAAGTTTTAGAGATGTTTCCCATCACCTCCTGTGTAATCTTTCCTGTTGCTGGGCATTTAATTGAGCTTTTATTTTTCCAGTGTGATTCCCTTCTTATCTGACTGTCTGCATTAATATGAGATTCTATAAAGAAAGTTGGAATTTCAGAGTTTTTCTGTTTTAGTCATACACGTCTCAATTACAACCTGAATTTTTCCCTACTGGAATACAAAATAGAATCTACGTGGCTTTGTGATGTAAAGGACAGTACCAGGAATTGCAAACTGACATCATGGATAGAGGTCTTAACGTATGTCTCATGGTAGTTGCTTATCCATTTCAAAAAGAATTTAAAAAGAAAAACTTTCATTAAAAAAAAAAAAGCTACCCTCCAAAAATCAAAACATGCCATGACACAGCCTTCTGTTGCTGCTAAAAGTGCTCTTTCCCAGTTTTTTGTTTCGTTCTATTTTTTTGCGGTTGCTTTTTGTATACGTTCTCTCTCTTTCTCAACTTTGGCAAATTCTTTGGGTTGAAAGCTTCCAGACTGGCATGTGTGTAGATCTCATTGAGAAGTGTGTGCTTCCTAATAGCCTGATCTTGCTCCCAGCTGAGTGTCCTCTCCCTGTGATTTCATCAAGGCTGGCTGAGGATGGTTAGCTCCTTGAGGGCTCACTCACCCAGATTTGAGAGAGGATGCAGAGGGAAATTGTGAATGGATGGATAACACAGGGAATGAATGAAAAAATGCCTTTTTGGTTTGGTTTTTTTTTTTTGGTGGTAAATGCACAAGTGCCACCAAGATGACGGCTTTTGGAGTTTTTTTTCTCCAGGTTTTCGCGAACGTTTTAGTTCGTCCTAAAAGTGTGGAGAGGAGGTTGGGGGCTGAGGGGCAGAATTGTGTTACATGTATTGATGTTTCCCATTAAAATATTATATGGCCCATGTGCTCTGAAGCTTATGCCTCTGATCTGTGTGTGTTAATCTTGACATACAGCAGTCCAAAGGGATGATTTCCACTGGTTGGGTAAAACACCCTACAAGAGATAGCAGCTGGAGAATTTTAAACCGTGCTGAAGTCTCCTGATTTTGCTTTTGAGCCTTGTTTGTTGTTTGTTTTGTTTTGGGGGGAATGGAAATCTTTCAGCTAACTTGGCTTTAGTACAAGTGTGTGTTATTTGCAGCTGCTGCAAATAGTTTGCTTTGCCTTTTTAGATTTCTTTTTTCCTTGGTCAGAAGACTGTCAGAGGGACAGGACACATCAGGGTTTGAAGTACTTTCTAGCCCCCAAACCCGTAGGTAACACAACCTCATGTGAGAAGGCACTTGTGAGGTGCTGAGCCTTGCCCTGACCCACACAGGAGGTAGCACCAGGATGGAGGAGTTTCTCCTGCAGCTCTGATGTCTCCAACTCTCAGGCCACCAACTCCATGTGCAAACTCCATCCGCGTTCTCTGGCTTCTGAGGCAGAGAGGTTTTCTATCAGTTTTCCTTCCATATTTCTTTTTGTTCTTTTCTGCTTTCTGGGCAGTTGGAGAAGTGAAAAGCTTCTTGCCTCGTCAAGGGACATCTGAGGGTCCGTCACTTATTTTCAGTTGGTTTGAGACTTGGTAGCTGTTTCGTGCTGCCGCATCTTTCCCATCCCGTTTCTCCTTCTCAGAAGTTATTTTTTCAGATCAGTGACTTTGGTGCCAGACTCCTCTATCTTCCTCCAGCAGCAGTGGAGGCTTTTTTGCTCAATTTGACTGTTTTTCCTGGGGTTCTGGGTGGTGACTCTGCTTGTTCCCAGCCTGTAGCCTGGGAAAGTTGCGAGCCAGGACCGTCCTTATCGCTGCCTGTCTTCGGAGTTGAGAAGACAGTACTGTAACAGTTCACATGGTTAAAGATATCTCTTCAGTGATAAGATCTAAGAAACAGTGGAGAAAAAGAAATATATTTGTTGGGATATTTTTCAAGGGAAAATTAAGGCTTTATCTCTTCTTCTCATTGTTTGACAGCAAGAGCTTTGTAAGTGCTGGGAGTATGTTGCCTCCCCCCCCCCCCCCCCCCCCCCCTTTGCTGGTTTTCTCCTATTCTGCCTTAAAAACCCAGAAAATGTACCCTTACATTATAACCAATTTTTAAGATTATGTATCCTGCTCTCTGGCCTGAAAATAGGAGCGATCAGGGTGCAATATAGAGAAATTTAAAATTTTGGAGGGGAGAAGGCAGATTAAATTTAAATACTGAACTTTGTCTATGTCAAAGTAATGGTCTCCTATTAGACATGTTTTGTTTTATATGCCATATACCTCCTGCTAATAAGGTTTATTGAGCTGATAAGATTTACTGGCATTACCATTTAGGTCACTGAAAACTAAGGAATACTGAGGAGTTATGTCATCTGGTGGCTTGCAGAAACACAACTGTGTAAATTATTTAAGTAAGGCTCCAGGAAAAATCACCCAGGGATTCCAGACGTAAGACTTTATTTTCTTTTGCATGGCTTCATTTACGCAAACCCGCTCTACTTAGATTTTTTTTTTTTCTTTTTTTCTTTCAGCCTCACAAAAATGTTAAAACTGCTGCTGAAACTCTCACGAACGGTTTAGAATCTATTTTTGGTCAATCGGTTAAATCAAGAAATGTATATTATGGCATATTGGCAAAAAAAGTAAAGTACAGTAGTGACTTTCTGCTCTTTCTGCCTGAAGTGTGAAAATGCAAAGCTCGGGAACTGAAAGAAATCCTGTGTACTCTGGGTTGTCATGTTAATTAAATAAACAGCCAGCACAGTGACCCTGTGTATGAAATGTGTTTTGAGAAGCTTGTTGGGGGTTGGAGGGGAAAAACCAGTGACACATGATGTTTTGGACGTTAACTGTGACATTTGTATGAATCTGTCCTAATCTAGTGTTAGTGTGCTTACGTTCCAACTCTTTTTTTTTTTTTTTTTTTTTGGTGCGTGTGAGACTGAGACATAACTGTGTTTTGCAAATTGAAGGAATATTGCTTGGGCTTTTTGCTTTAAAAAAGATATATGAAAAAAAAATCCTAGACTGGAAGTGGAAAGGTTGCTGGGTTCTGGTGCCTGTAAACCACAGGGATTGGAATGGGGGTGAGCTGACTGCATCCTAAATGGTTTGAGAATAAAAAGAACACTGCTGCAATTAAAGCTTTGAGCCAGTTGCTGTGATTTACTTATGTAATCTAATGGTAGATGTACGGCTTGTAGCATATCCCTTGATGGACAGGGAAAGAAATGTACAGATTCAGATAAAAAAGTGGAAGTTGGATTTTTCTTTATGCATGGATTTTTAATTTTTTTTTAAAATCTCCTTGGTTTTGAAGAAGCTTTTTTTTTAATTACCAAACCCTTTCCTCAAAGTCTTTTCTGTGTTAGTCAGAGTGTCACTCTAAGAAACACCTCTCTCGTTTGGGCTATGTAGTTTTTCAGGTTCCTTTTTTTTAATTTTTTTAATGTCCAACTTGTCTTGCTCTAAGCCCTGCTGCAAGTATTGCTCTAAGCCCTGATGTAAGCGGTAGCATCAGTTCCCTGCATGGGGATAATGATTTGGGAAGTAATAAAAACAATTAAATAATGCGATATCTGTCTGAGTTTTAAGTGGGGGGGGGGAAGGGGGAGGAGGGGCGGGATTATTGGTGTCTCTCTTTCTCGGAGCTGCTTTTGGAGATTCGGTGAAGTTGTGAGAGGAAGAAGTACCGTACCCCTTTGTCGAGCTTTGGCTTCTTCTTCTTCTTCTTTTTTTTTTTTTTTTTAAATAAAGGGTTGGAGCTGCTTTTCTTCTCCCTCTGTGTCATTGTCGCAGACGTCTCGCGGAGGTGATGATGATGACGGTGATGATGATGATGATGGTGATGAGGGTCCCCCTCGCCCCGGGCGGTGCCGGCGCTGGCGGGCGCGGCCCCCTAGAGGGCACGAGAGCCCCTGCGCTGCTCGGCGCCGCCAAACCGGCCACGAACATCATCGGCAAAATCTGTCCGTGGTACTTAACCCAGCCCCTGTCAGCGTTCGGTTTTTAAGCTGCTGTTCCAGCTGCTGTTCCTCGCTCCTCGGTGCCGGCGCGTCAACCGAGGCGCTTTGCCCCGGGCAAGCGCAAACCAACACACCTGCCCTAAAAGAAGACTGTGGGAAGAAGAGCAGTAGTAGGTTTTGTATTTCGAAAAAGCCAGTTAAGATTGAGATGTGGTGTGTGATTCTTGGGGCTGTCCTGTGCAGAGCTAGGAACTGGACTTTGATGATCCCTGTGGGATGCTTCCAACTCAGAGTATTCTGTGACTCTGTCATCATTTTTGGAGATGAAGCAGCTGCCTCCTTCTCTGCCAAGAATCCAAGAAAATGGACTAAATCACCATTATGATTTAGTATTGCAGCACCTCATGGCTCTATTCACATATGTAACTTTTTACAAATAAAATGGGAAATGGCACATGGTAAGTGCAGTAGCAGAATATTCCCTTCTCTTCTGCCCTGGTGCGGTCACGTCTGGAGCTCGTTGTCCAGTTCTGGGCTCCCCAGCATAAAAAAGACAAGGAACTTCTGGAGAGGGTTCAGTGCAGGGCTGTGGAGATGATTAGGGGTCTTGAGCATCTCTCTTGTGAGGAAAGGTTGGGAGAGCTGGGCCTGTTTAGCTTGGAGAAGAGGTGACTGAGAGGGGATCTTATCAAATGCATCCACATATCTGAAGGGTGGGTGTCAAGAGGATGGGGCCAGACTCTCTTCACTGGTGCCCAGTAACAAGACAAGAGGAACAAACTAAAACGCAAGGAATTCCATCTGAATATGAGCAAAAACTTCTTTACTTTGAGGGTGACAGAGCACTGGAACAGGCTGCCCAAGAGAGGTTGTGGAGTCTCCTCTGGAAAGACTCAAAACCCACCTGTACACCACCCTGTACACCCACTGAAGTGTATAGGTTTTTTGTGCCAAACAGGTTGAAGATTAGAAAAAATGGCTTTTTTTTCAGTCTGACACTAGTTAGGGAGAAAGTTCCCAGTTTGGTCACTCTGTTGTGGTGTGCTTTAGTGAACTTGCTGTTTAATCTGAAGTGTCCACTGACCAGGATCTATTTCTGCATGACTCTTTGTATTTTTACGACAATTAACTTCTGAAAAAAAATCGGGGAAAAGATATTTATAAGCGTCAATACAGCTAAAGGCTCTCCTTCTGCCCCTGCACAAGGCTGGAAAATTACAAACCCTCCACATATCAGAAATAGCTCAAAGCATAGCTGAGGCCTTCTTGGCTAATACCCCCAACCCACCAGTGAAACATGTGGGGTTAAAGTGGTTTGTTTGACTTTTGTATTTCGCAGGTTGCTTAAGTTGGCTTTGTTTTGTAGTAAGATTTATGCTTTGGTTTGGATTTCAGAATAAAGTAAAATTATATTCTGCAGCATTATTTTTTTTAATGGGATTTCTGCCTGCCTATCTCTGTAGGAGTGGTGCTTTTCAGATATACTCATGATGCTTTTCTGATGGTTGCTCAAGTCCTGAGGCACACCCTGATGATGGTTTAAAAAGCAACCATTCCTCTTAGACTGGTTGGTCCTCTTAGAAATATCTCAGCTTTGTTAAAAGCTGTGTGAAATATGAATATGATGATGCCTGCTGGAAAACTGTATCTCTGTGTTTTGAGGATCAAGTCACTGATGGCTGTTGGTTTATTTATTTATTTTTTTAAAAAAAGCTTATTTTTTCTCTGCATAAGCTTGCGGTTTTCTTTGGGTAAATGATAATACTGTAGGGGAATAATTATTACTAAACTTCAAAACTGAATATTACTAATTCTGAGCAGCATCCTTCAGCCTGATGTTTGAGTAAATCTGTCCATAAGCGCATTTTTTGAAATGAATTCCAGAAGGGGAAAGAATCGACTGTTTGAATGCAAAAGGTTAATTGTTTTTTGAACTATTGTACTCCCAGCAGGTTGTTGATACCTTGCTGGCATCTCTGTATGCTGGAGCTGCTGCCAGGGCATCAGCAATAACCTGAACTGCTCCTCATCCTGGAGTACAGGTACTTCTCAGAGTCTCTTGCACTTTCTTTATCTATATGGTTTTAAATAACCCCGTGTATGTTTGTGTTTAATGCCATATAGAATAGGCAGAGCGTGCTTCTGTTTTGTTACCTCTGTTACATAAAAATACCGATCCTTAACAAATGCATACACCCCAAATTTACCTTAAAATGTGAGTGTGGGGCTGCTGAAGAGGCCGGAGTGGTGGGTTGTCTGCCCTGTGGTGTCAGGGAAGGCACTCAGGTGGCAGCCTGCAAAGGCACCCTCAGGAGCATTTGTGTTTGCTGCCTGAGCAGGGCTGGATGAGGGCACTTGGAAAGGGTGATGCATGGGTTGAGAAGCAACGTCCAAGCAATTTTTACTCCACTTCTATGAGCAGTAATCTAGATATGCTCTCCCAAGCTTTTTGTTGCCTGCAGAGTAAAACTTGTGAAACCTTGTCTATGCCCATATATTAAATCTCAATTGAAATGACAGCTGTAGAAAGGTGCAGACCTCTGTGCAAAAGTGTAGATTAAAAAGGGCTGCACAACCTTGTCTTTTGTGCTGTCTACCCTTGCCTCTGTTAATGCAGTTTCAAGTACTTTTGAGATTCCTTTTTTTTTCCCTTCTGTTTTCTTTCTTCTCTTTCCCTTCCTGGCTTCTCTTCCCCTTTTCTCCTTTTCTTTCTTTCTTATTGATGTCTATTAGAGCTCACCAGCTAACAGATCTAACTTGGGTTTCCTTGCAGAGTAGTCTATGCTTCTTCATTTACACTATGCAGACAAGGCTGTTTCTATATTGCTAATGCTGAAGTCATTCCCCTGAGACTTGTTTGTGAGTGGAAAAATATCTGTTGCATGCTGGTGGAATTCTCTGGTGCATTTCTCTTCAGTTTTACTGGTGATGCTAACCATAAGTTACTCCTGGCAAGGTCTGATCATTGTATTTTGTGTTGATAAGGAGCTCAGGGATGTTTGGATACATTTGTAATTGCAAGATAACTGATAAGATATTTATCATGTAGCTGGAGTTTTAGTTTGAGTCTGTCAGTGGGATTGTTACAGGAATCCTTGTGCTGAGATGTAGCCCTGCATCTTACTCCTGTAAGACAATAACTTTAACTTCTTTAACTTCTCCCGAGGGTTGTTCAGTGATATTGTACAATTTATACTCTGTAAGTCAACGTTTGTTAAATATGCCTTTTTTCTTATATTCTTTGTGTAGAAGTTATTGATTATCTCCCCCCACCTCTCCCGCCTCTGCTGTCTTGAATGGGAGTTGAGAGTGCTCAGCCCTCAGAATAACAGGGTGATCCTTTAAGTTCAGTGCTTAATGCAGGAGGAGTGTATTTACATCCACAAATCCACAGAGAAATTTTTAGTTTTTTTTTTTAAGAGCTAACCATCCTCTTTCTTATTTTAAAGGAAGTAATTCAAAGCTAATATTTGTTGTGCTGACCAAAATGTGAGCTGAGACCTTGTAGCATGGTTTTATAGATGCATGTGCATGCACACACACGTGTATATATATATATCTTTATATATATGTATCTGTATATACACATTTTTTTGTGCATATATTCAAATTCAAATTGGTATTGTACAACCTAGAAGGATAGAATTCTTTCTTTGACTCTGGTAGCACAATCAGCAAGCCTGAGTTGACAATGTTCTTTCTCTATATTTAATCCTATTTTCTGGTGTCTCCACAGGCAGGCTTGTTTCTTAATATGCCAACTTCTGTAACCAATGCTTGACTTTTTATTTGTTATAGTTTAAGTCTTTGTTCTTCTTTATTGATTTGCAAATGCGCGCCAAGTTTTGCAAATATTTTTTTTCTTCTTTTATTTGCAAACACTTGAGTGGTGACTTTGATCAACAAATAACTGCTTGTGTCCTACAAACACATATGTTGCAGTATTAAAATTGGAGCTTGGTGCCACAACTCTGTTCCAGAGATGCAAAGCCTCAGAGGTGCTTTACGTGGTGTCCCTGGTGCCAAGACTGGCTTGCCACTGGCTTTAGCTGTGATGTGGAGCCCGGGGCTGGCTGGGCAGGAGGAGCTGATAATGTCCCAGAGCAGCCTGAGCTGGTGTCCTGCTTGTGGGTATAAATGGGGTGTTGTTCAGTGGAGCCCTGGCTGATGAGAAGTATGATAAGGGCAGTTGAAATAAACAGGCAACTTGTATTTTTACAGATAAGGATGATGAGCTTTAGCTGGTAAAACTTAGTCTGTTATGTGTGGTGAGTATGTTATTGCTGCTATGGATTCTCTGGGAAGCTGTGGACTAGTTAGTATTTGCTATTCATTAAGACAGCTCTGAAAATTTATTTATTACAACAGTTCCCTGAAATTCACTGCATTTCTCTTGATTCTGAATTCTGTACAAGCTGAAATGTTGCAACATAATTCATATGCCATTACTGAGGGTTTTGTTTTTTTTTAAGACCAGCTTAATTCATATGCAAGTGCCATTCTTAAAAGCAGTCCTAATTGTCTACTGATTACACAAAACTGCAAATGAATAAACATTTTCTGTTACAGGATTTAATGCTGTACTTCCTGTGTGCTTGTGAGAAACTGTGAGGAAGACTCTGCCAGAGATTTGGAAGTTAAAAGGAGAACAAGGGTGGAAAGGGAGCCCTACCCTTTCCAGCAAGGCTTCTGCTCAGAGTTGCAGAGCATTCATCTTTCCTGTGACTTGTGGAGAAGCAAAATCTGTTTAGAAGCAGTCAGGTATACCAGTAGGCATGCACAATTTGATTATTTTAGGCGGCACGGGCTCTGTATGTGCCTCGTTACAGAGGCCATACTGAGGAATCTGCTCAGTGGCAAAGAGAAATATTTTCTGTGTGACACTGATACTGAAAACTGTCTTCTGGGCCAAAGAATGCTGATTCTTGCTAAGCTTGCTGTGTTTGTGTCAAGCCATGTAATAGAGGAGCATGGGATAATAGTGCAACAATTAGACGGACTGGGGTGCCAGCACTAAATCACATATTCCAACTTAAATTCCGCTTGAGGATCCAAGCCTGTCGTTTCCTCTTGGCGAGGCACCTTTGGGGTCCGAGCCAGCTAATAGGAAATACAAGGCACCGGGGCTTAACTGAAATTTAGGACATCTAAACCAGGCTTTCTGCATACATGTGTTGTGGTGAGACAGAGGGAGATGGCAAATCCAAATGTTTCTTGGAGAGCTCTTGGACATTTTTAAGTGAAGTAGTAAAGACAGATTGTCTATCTCCTTCTCAAATCCATCCGGTCTTTCTTTCAGCTTTCTCTTCTGCTGTTTTTGGTGTATAAATCTAGTCCTAAAATATGTGATATTCTTATTCAGGGTCGATGGATGATATGTACTTGTGATTGCAGTGACTGAGGTATAGATTCAATGGGTTTCATTCCAATATTTTAGCTGCCATCATCCTTGGATCTAGAATTTTCTTTTCCTTTTGTATTTTTTATAGACAAACTAAAAGATTCTTAAGATTAACCTTAAGATTTCCTGACTTGTGCTATGATCTGCCACTCGAGCAGACTCTTTGAAAACCCAGGATTTTAAATTCTAGGTTCATGCATGGACATGCTGTTGTGTTTAAACCTTTAGATTTTATTGTTCTTTTGAAAACTGCAACTAATCTGTTATCAAAAATTCTTGTGGCTGCAATTATATGTGCTTATTTCATGTTCTTCTTTGCTTTATACACTGTCTCTTCTCAAATGAAAGCAGTAATGTGATGCTGAGGAAAACGTTGATGTTTAAGCTGAAGTCAGGGTATTGCAAAATTTACTGATGTGCACCTAAAAAAACCCAGCCTAAAAAAATCCTCAGATAGTGGGAGTGACTTCTTTACTGTCATACAGTGCACTCATGAGAACTTGGCCTAGGGGCCTCTGGGTCTTTTTTTGCTTAAGGTTTCTAGAAACTGAGATAAAAGTAACGATCAGATTGTCTTAATCATTCATAATAGCAGGTTAGGGAGGTGAGAACTTTAGGCAGAAACTTGATAGCCCAGAAAATATCTTTCCTGTGATCTTAATGGCTTGCTATCTAAACAGTGAATCAGTGTTTGAAAGCATAATTATGTCATATACTATCTTTTGAATGTTGCAAATTCATGCAATCCCAGATGTTTTTAATGAAATTTTAGATATCTAACTTCTTAGCTGTATGTAATTTGGTTCCCCCCCCCAAGTGTTTATTTAATAAAAAGCAAACTTAACAGAAATGTCATGATATTGATGCCATGAAAACATGCTTTGAGTAACAGCTTCCTCAGTGCCACTCTTGTGAATGGTCAAATGTTCCATTTTGATCTAGGAATGTTTACATCAATGAGCTGATTATTCCTGCCTCATTCCCTATCTTCTACCCCAGCAAATCTGAAACCCCTTTTCTTCTCTCATGAAAGACAGGCCAAACAATTTAAGGATGGGCTTTGGACACTTGTTTATCCTTCCACATGTAAGAAAGGCGGAGTAGATTTGTTTCCTACTGTCTGTGACTGACACCCAAGAAACACAGCAAATTTCACTGGTGATATATTTTTTTTTTCCTTAGCTCATCTCACTTCTTTCCATTCAATCAGATTAAAGAGCACCTGGTGATTTTCGTTTTGGTTTGGTTTTAGTTTTTTTTTTGTTTCCTTGGCTTTGGTTTTGTTTGTTTTTCTGAGGGAGGGGATGGGGGGAGAAGGGGAAGCATGTGTATGTTTGCTGAGCCAGAGAGGTTCATCCATGGATTTCAATCGGTGGAGATGCTACCTAAGATTTTAAGGGATGATAGAGTTACCTGGCTGTAAGGGCAAAAGTTTGAATGCAAAAATTCATTGGTGCCTTGGAGGAAATTTCCGTACATCGGTGACAGATACACTCTGGTTACAATACGTGAAATGAGCGTGAAAGGCTTGTAAAGTAAATAAAAGAGTCAAAGAAAGAGAGTTTCAGATAAGCACAGATAAAATTTCCCAGAAGTGGATGAAGTCTGTCTTAAGAATGTATATTAAATGGAGAAAGATGTTCACTGGTTTTTCATTTGTTAGCACCAAATCAAGAAATGCATTTAGATGATTACTGCTGTTATTTCAGCTCTCTCCCTCTTAATCCTAATGATAGATATATTTATTGTTTAATCCTTTGCCTTTCCGTAGGCTGTAGTGGCCTTTCACCTTTTGGGACTGTTTGTTCTGAGCGATGGCTGCAGTGATAGTGTGGCTCGTGTGACATCATAAACATTTGTGTTGGCAATCCCTCCTCCTGCAGGACTCTGAAGTCTGACAGTGGTGAAGATGACTAAGTAGAGACAGATTTATGTGGAAATCTTATTAATACCCATAAAAGAGAGAATGAAGGCATAAGAAATTTGGCTCCAAATAAACAACCAAAAAATGCTCTGTTCTTAGAAGCATTTGGCATAGCTCCATCATGCCTTTTGTGGGAACTGGCTCTTTGTCTGGCCTAATCAAGACTTCTTTTTTTTTTTTCTTAAAGATTACTAAAGACTTCCACTTTTCCCAAACTTTCTCACAGTAAAATAAAATTAATTTTCACTTTAGTAACGCACAAATCAGTTAATTATTTCGAAGACAATGTAGTACAGATGTCTTGCCTTGTTTCTCAGCAAAGATTTAGTGGTAGACTTGCTGTGAGATCTTTCACTGCCACCAAATGTCTGTAGATGTTACATGGTGCTCATAATCAAAGCAGTTTACAAAGAAGGGGAAATAATTTTCACCTACAGTATGTGATGGATGCAAAGAAATTGTATCAGAGATGTGAGATTCATAATTGAGTTTTTTGGTACATCAATTTAAAATTTACCCAGATTTTTCAAGTGCACAGTTTGAACTTCATAGCAGAGATCCAGCTGTTCATAATGGGCTTTCTGGTAGGTGGTTCTGGTGAAGTCCCTTTTAAGTCAGCTTTTTGGAAACAGAAGGTTAGCAACTAATTGAGCATTGTGGGTTTGTTCTGTGTATATATTCATTTTATGCAGGCTGTGGCACTGAGAGTCTCACGGGATCGCCTGCCATTGCTGTCAAGGCTCCCAAGAGCAGTGCCCTGCTTGGCACACCCAGCACTCTTATTTCACATTTGCTGTTGGCAGCAGAAGGCCTTCTATCATACTGCTGGGAAGAAAATACCCTTCAGTCTTAATTCAGTTCAGCCCAAGGGGTGATGAATATTGAAATGCCTGCGCGACACCAGGAGAGTGAGCTCAGTGCTTGTCAGGAAAGGCTTGCCAGCAGTCAGCTGAAAGGCTCCTCACAGTGTGTCTGATATTGGCCTTGGAGAGGAGCCTCTGACACTCAGTGCCTGCTAAAGCATGTGGTCTTGTCTGTGCAGCTGCAGTAAGGTTTTCTTACTGCTTAGAAAACTCATCTTCCATTTTTGCATAATCCATAGTATGTACAGAAATATTTTATACATAAGATGCCTGCATTTTTGCTCTTTGCGTTTGTCTTGCAAATGATTTCTAATACGTTGTTCCTATTGAATGTGTAATTGAAAAAAATTCTGGTTTGCTTTAAGCTGTTACTGGAATGACCTGGGCATGTCGTTCATCAAGACGTTTTGTTTGAGATCTTTAACTGATCCCGTGAGTGTCTTGTACTTTTTCCATGTGTGTATTATTTTTCCCAGCAAGTATGATATTCCAAGCTCACTCCTGATGTGAGCCCATACTGATTTGAAATAGGAAGCAATAAATTAGCTTTTAGGTCTGGCTTATGAGCAAGATCTTATTCTTTATTTGTTTACCTCTGCTTCTTGGATGTGTGTAGTTTTGAGGCCTGCTGTTAGCACTGCCACTGAAACTGTAACCATTTCAGAAGTTCAAAGCAGCAATCGAATGGAGAAAATAGGAAAAAATTCCTATGTGGGTGAGGTCATAATTTGTATCTCCTCATGTTTGCCAAGGCAAAAATCTTCACCATAAACTGTTGCTTACAACTTGGAGTGACAGCTCCTGTGCACTGGTCTTTGGTTGTTTCCCCTTATCTGGTAGTGGTGGGCAGATGAAGATGGGATTGATATCCTGAAAGTGACTTGTTGGCCAGGAAGTGAAATTATCTTGGATTTGAAGTCCTAGGGCTGCGTTCCTGTGATGGTAGCAATTACTGTGCTTCTCATCTTCCTTAGATGGCATAATTCCTTTTATTAACTTCTGGTAAGATTTCAGAACTGCCATCTCCACCCATCCTGTACTTCCGCTCTTGCACTTTTTTGTCATTTGTGAGAGCAGTAAAACTGCAAGAAAACATGTTTCCTCAGGCCAGTAGGTTTTATCATTAAGAGCCTTTGTTGGATGTTTCCACACAGAGCTGCCAGTATTGAAATCTTTTATTTCTTTGGTGTTTTAATATCAAGTGGCAAATTGGTGTCCCATCTGCTAACCTTGCTTAGCATTTGTATTGGTCTTACTTCTTAAAAACCCCATAGAATACTGGCTTGACATTCTGAGTTGTATCATGTATTCAACTTGGGCTGAACTGGGTGGGCAATGAGGGCATTTTGGCAGCTCACAACAATGAATATGCTGATAGATTCATCCTGTGCTGCCTTTTATATTAAATGGTGTTGTGGAAAAGCTGCAGAAATTAGTGCTATTTCTTGCTGAGTCAGAGACATGGTTAAAAGGTGGGTACTGAAATTGTTAGCTCTGAGCTGCTGTCTTCTGAGATCAAGAGTTGCCCTATACCTCTGTGGGATTCTCAGAAGCTGAGAGTGAGGGGAAGTCTGAGAGCCCTGGAATATATCTTCTTGGCCTTACTTGAGGTAATTGAAAAACTAAATCAGGTGAGGTGAATCAGTTCCATATTCTTCTTCTGTTCCATCTTGTTCCTTGCTTCAGCTGTGTGATTCACCTGAGACAGCTGGCTTGGGCTGGTGCAAAATCAATGTGCAGGTGCATTTGGATAAAATTGAGTTTGGAGGGGAGCATGGTTCTCAGTCTCCCCTTGTTTGCCATGGGGGCCAAGTGCATCACATCCGGTCTGGGCTGGATGAAGCCTGGAAGTCCAGAGTTCCCTCTGAATTCTTCTCGTACTTTACAGCTCCTCCCTGCTTTGTATATACAAACAACATTCTTTCAGAGGACTGGAGGGCGGAAATGGCTATGAACAAACCCCATATCTTTTCTGATATGTCAGAAGATACCAGAAAAGAATAGTGTGCTCCGTGTCAGCTGGTAGCTGATTTCATCTTATTTATTTTGTAGAAAAAGAAAGCTTGGTTGGATATTAGGGGAAACTTTTCTATGCATAGTGGTAGTAAAGCACTGCAACAAGCTATGCAGGGAAGCTTCATCTGTGAGCGTGAAAAGTTCATTTAGAGTTGCCTTTTAGATATTTTTCCAAGTGGGTCTAGATACCTTCTTTTTCTTAGACAAGCATAGTTTTTGCTAGCATTATTCCCCCCCAACCTGCCCCTCCACTGCCTGCATCTGATTGTGGGCTGTCCCTCCCCAGCTGCTGGCCAGCATCCTTGTGTGGTGCCCGTTGTTCTCCCTGTTTGGTGCAGACCCAACCAGTAAGCCCCATTTGTGTTCCATTTGATGCTCATGTGCAGTGTTAATGTTACTCCAGAGCCAGGAGTTTGCAGTCTAGTGCCTGCCCTTAGACAGGATTACTGAGGAACAGATCAAGTTTCTTTTGTCTCTTCTGCTCCTGCCCTTCTCTGATTCAGGAGTTGCTGTGCTGTTTAGTTTGTATTATCAAGTTGTGATTGGTGACAGACTCTCTCTTTTTTTTTTTTTTTCCTGTTTTCTTCCCCTTGAATGATAGTGTTCAAGTTCCAGGTAGGCTCCTAATTGCTCTTCGTTCTGGCCCAGCTACAAGCTGATTTATCAAGTCCACTTGTTAACTTAATGCTTTTATGGCTGCCAAAAGAGTGTTACATGGCCTAAGTGAGATGAAGTGGCCGGGAGTTGTTAGGCTTTGTGTGTAGGGTGGTTTCCTAGCAGCCAGATAAGAGACAGCAGTCTGAAGGGCATGACAGTGCACCAGCACCCTTGCTCACGTGAGTTAGCAGCACTGGACTTGGGAGAGAGCTCCTGCAGGAGGAAGGGCCCGGGGATGGGTGCGTGTAGGGTACAGCATGTTCTGCATCTTACGCCCTACTGCCCAGCCCAGCCATTCTTGTGCACTTGGTTTTTAATATGCTTCTTGTCAGCTCATTTCCCCCCCTCCTCCTTTTTATTGTCATTTCAGTCTGAACTAACTGGATGGTTCTTAAAGGCTGTTAAAATCTCAGCATGACAGCTGTAAAATTGCTTAATCAACTCCAGGAGAGAATCTTTCCTAGGGGAGACCTTTAAATGCATTGACTGTTGGCAGGAATAGGTCAGATGCCTCCAGGTAGCTTTCTGGGAAGGGAGTCTTCCAAACCATATCTACCTGCTTTGTTAAGAACTGAGGGACTGGTTAGTGGGACCTGTTATAAAAGTCTTCTTTTACAGTTGTGCTAAATCCTCTTAAAGAAAGCAAATAACTCTCTTGTTAATGCTGCTCTGCTCAGCATAGAAATAAAGCAGCTGTTGTGACTGTCAGAGGCTTTAAGAAAGACTTCAAATTGGAAAGAATTTCTAGACTTGATGAAACTCAGTGGTTTATGGCAGTGTAATGTCATCTCCAGTTTCTCTTAGGAGTCTGGAAAATGTGTTTGAGTTTGGGCCTGAGAACTAGTTCAGAGCTGTATTTTAAGAGGGTAGGTGACACTTGGGGGAGATAAACTGTGACAAGAACTAAGACTTTCGTAATTCCTCTGTAAGTCAAATGACTAAAAATATTTGAGTTTTGGTGTATTGAACCTGAAGAATAAATCCCTTCCTTCCTGTGATGGATTCCAAAATTCAGCAGTGGAAATACTGAAGAATGTCAGTTGGAAGTGATGCTGACCATATTGGTGGTCTAAAATACCTGGTTAAAACTACTTCCAGAGCCTTTTATAGCTTTGAAATTGCAAAATTGAATAGCTCTGAATTATACTAAAGCTTCTTCAGATATCTTGCCCTCCTTCTCCTGAACTGGGGGAGCAGAAGTCAAAAACCACAACCAAACAGCCAACATTGCTCAGACTTAACACTTCTCTTGTTCTGGCACTGCCAGTTGTGAGCCTGCAGTGGGTGCAGGGGTATTAATTGAGTTACCTCCCTGACACCTCTGTTTTTCCCCATGCATGGGGCTCTGTGAAGTGTAGGACATCCTTGGGATCCTGGGCTCACAAGGGGGAGAGCAGGGTCATGCTGTGAGCTCAGTGGTACAAGTGCAAATGACACATTTCAGGACCAGAACAGTGTTACGTGTGGAATTTGATTGCAAAATGCAAGTGTTTATATATAGAATAAGTATATATGTATGTTTTTAATTGATGTGTGAGTACATGCAGGCCTATTAATAGATGGAAATAAGGAGAGGGAAGAGAGGAAATAAAGCACCACAGCTGTGATTTATCAAGATTGACATGAAAACAAATATTATTCTAGTAATCAGAGGAAATTCTCTGTAAAGTATGTACAAGAAAGGTATTTTAACCCACCTCAACGATTTCCTGCCCAACTATATCCAAAGAAAATCAGACAGACTTCTTCCCCTGCCCCCCATTAAGGGTCACTTTTAAATTACTGTTTCTCCCCTCCTCCATTTCTGTTGATTTTGAGCTTTTTGTTTGCTTTGGATGTTTTTCTTTTCTTGTCAAATGCTTCTTAAGTGATTTTTGACCTGGCATATAAAACTGAATCTAAAACTGCATTTTTGACCTGGCTTATGAAGCTGCATCTAAAAAAGTGATTTCTGACCTGGCATATAGAACTGCAGCTGGGACATGAGGTAAGGATTTAGTTTCACATTTAACTGTAAGATGTACTGAAGCTGAAGGGCACTGATATTGCCTCCACCAGGAGCTGGAAGGCTGGGAGAACTTGAACCAAGCAAACACACATGCTTGCCTGGTGTGCTCTTTTTAGTAGCTGAGGAGGTGGTGCCCCTTAGTCTCTTTTTATCATAGAATGGTTTGGGTTGGAAGGAACCTTAGAGATTATTTAGTTCCAGCCCCCAGCCATGGACAGGGACACCTTTCACTAGACCAGGTTACACAGAGCCTGGTCTTGAACACTTTCAGGGATGGGGAGTCTGCAGCCTCTCTGGGCAGCCTGTTCCAGTGTCTCAGCACCAATCTGAGTTGGCAGGTTGACTCTGAAGCAGCTTTTTGGGTACAGTCACAGTTTTTGTACAGCTGGTCAAAGGAGGCAAAAAGAATAGCTTTACTCTCTCTGCATCATAACTGTTTCCAGCTCTTAAACATCTATAATCCTAGCAGTGTTATAGGAGAAAAATGGTCCAGCACCATGTGTAACCAAAGACATGGAGATAAGTGGTTTAGGCAAAGTCACCTGGAAAATATTTGGTGGATGCAGGGGTTGAATCTGTCTCTTAAAATGCTGCAGGTTCATCTTGTCAAACTTCAGCTGCCCAAGAGCATCTCTTAGGACCCTGCAAGTGCCTAAACCTCTCTTGCGTATTTCTGTCTTTGTTATTAGAAAGGATTTTTTGAACTCTGTTTAATAGAATTCCTGCTTCAGTTGTCTGTCAAAAACTAACAAAATGCAACTAAAGGGCCTTTTTGAGGTGAAAAAAATAAAATTAAAAAAAAAAGAGACAAGAAATAGAAAGGAAGATACTACTTAGAGTGGATGTTCTACTTTTAGCTACCCAGGGAAGTTTCCCATTTCTTGTTGGCAAAAAGACTTTGAATGCCTTGTGCTCACAAGTCTTCCCTCTCAATGTGTATCGCAAACCACAAACACACCATTTGTCTGCAGGGAATTATATTAATAATTTGAAGAGTGACTAGAAATAAAAACAAATCTGGTTAACATCATCCACGATCCAACTTGATTAAAAGGAATTTCCCCCTTGAAAAACTACTCCAAATGCTGTTTCTGAATGAAACTGTAGGTAGTAGCAGTGGCTGATAATACAGGACAGAAAAGCATTTGCAAGAAATGTAACTTGGAGCTCCCTTCTAGCTTGTAATGAGCCCATAGATTGGAAAGGAGTGATATATGAAGACTAAGCAAAAGACTTCTGGCTGGGGCTTTTTTTTTGTTTTTCTTCTGTGATCATCTTAATATTTAATGATGAGATTTATATTTTCGAACATTGCTTTATCTCCTAAATATGTTGCAGAAGGTGAAGTTGTGGAGAGAGGAGAAAGAGTGAGGGACAACTTTTTCTGTAGCATTGAAATGCAGCTTTGGCTCCAGCATTTGAGGAGTCAGAGGTTTTGGCAGAAGTCTTTGGTTAAGGAGCATTTTCTGTTGCATCCCAGGTGATCTACTCTCAAAGGAAGCCGAAGGCATTTCTCTGAGTTTTACCCAGCTAATTGAAAGCACACTTAAAAGGGGTCCTGGGACTACTGAGCCCCTAACCCTTATTCCCTGGGCACAGCAGACCCTTCCTGTGCCAGCACACTGCTTGGTGTGGCTGTTGAGCCGTGTGTATGGCAATGTGGGCAGAGTCCCTGGGAAAGCACTGTGAAAGCCCTCTTTCTGGAGCATGTTGGTTTACTGAGGCTGGGTGGTAGGAGGACAGGGAGGGAAAAGAGCTCAGTCATTTGCCTGTGTAGGAGTGGGAGTCAGCGTGAAGGTAAAGGAAATTACTCTTGATGTGGGAACAGGTCAGGAAATTGCAGGGAGAGATGGAATAGCTTTGGAGAACTACATCAGTAGGGTACTTTTATTCAGCATCCTGTATGAGCTTGGGACTAAACTTCAGTTTAGGACTTAGATTGACATAGTTCTTGCCTGTGGCTCAGTTAGTTTTGTTGGGTTACACTGAAGTATATGTGACTTGCACTATAAATGGAATTTTTGCATCATTTTCCCTATCCTTTGCTTTATCAGTTCAGATTTTAAGTCAACCCTAGCGTAAAAGACTTTTTGGAGAAGGATGACAGAGGGAATGAGCACATGATAGTAGTCAGTGTGTGGGTCTCTGGTCTCACAGGGGGCTTGCAATTACTGGAAATTACATAACAAAATACCTCTGGAGAGTGCCCTTGCTTTGCAGCATTAGTGTCTGGCACACATACCCAGTGCATCCTAGGCAAGAGGATACCCTGCTTCACATGTCTCCTGCAGGCAGCATCTTCCCTGAGGATGCTCTTGGTGCAGTGCCCCTCTGCTTTATCCTGCTTTGCCCACATTGTGGCTAAAGCTTTCTCTGCTTGTTATTAACCATTAGCAAAGGCAACACTTTTGGTCTTTATTACTGTAGGTGGGTGCATTAAAGTAGCTTGTAGGCCTGGCAGTAACCTTGCAGGTGACATTTAAATTTGCCCCTTTTTTCCTCCAAACCCATTTTTTCTTTTCTGCAGGCATAGATTTCTGGATTATGTTGTTTGACTAGTGACTCCTGCCTCCAAAGATGCTGCTGAATGCTCTTATGGAGGTGTGGAGTAGTTCTTAAGGGTCACCTATGAGCTGCTTGATGTTGGTGGCTTTTTTGGGGCTGCAGGAGGAGCCAGTTGAAAATAAGTTGCAACTATTAGCTGTACTTGCTGAGCATCAAGCTGTTGGTTTTCACTGCTGACACACAAGTATTTCATGTTGTTTCTGCTCTAGATGTGAAACCCTAAGATGCTCCATCGCTTGTCTCACCTTATCAGCTCAGACACATAACCTCTCTCTGTTATGGCAGTGCATTATCCTCCTGACAGCCTTGCATTTTCCTATGTGAAGGAAATGCTTGTGGGGTTGCTTCAGGCAGTGGTGCTGCAGTTGTGCTCGGGGCTGTTACAGTGCAGCTTATATTGCTGTTTCCTGAGCTCTGTGGCTGAGCTGGTGGTATTCCGATAGCTCCCGAAGGATTAGCAGCCCAGTGTGTGGGTGCTCTGCTCCTCTGGTGTGGGTGGAATCAGGACTCTGTGCACAAGCAGGTAACTGTGACTTCAGAGGTAACACCTAGTTCAGTCACCTCAGTTAACTTCGAAGTACACGGTAAATAAATTTCATTAAATTACTGGACTTTACTCAAAACATCGCATACAAAGAAGCGTTTTATATTCCAGATGTTTTAAATTACCCCTGTATTTATAAAAGTGATACTTGGTCAAAAATCTATTCAAGGTGACTTTGATTAAAACTGGAATTTATTTGGAATGTTTGTGTTGGGGGAAATGCTAGTAAAACTTGATTCTGCTTGATACTAATGATTTATTTCAAGAACACTTTATAAGCCCACTACTAGATTTCTACAGAGTTGAAATGTAGGAAAAGGAAGAGGAGATGTCTGGAAATAGCCATGGTGGAGGCAAGTAGCTTGTCTAGATGGAGAATAACTCTTTTTGCTGATGTGAGGAGTTAAGCTGTTAGCCCAGAGGGGAAGATGTACCTAACAAGCATTAAAAGGGCCTCGTTTGGAAACCGTGTGGTGATGCTGAGGTTCTGGTGACTTTCCTTTAAAATAAAAAGGAGTCTGTGAAGTCAAGCTACCAAAAAAAAAATAAAAATCCTATCTTACTTAAAGAAATTCTTTGTACGTTTTGCTCTTGACGTGAGCAATAAGAATGGGGTGATGAGTTTACTTGGGGAATGGAAATCTGTTTTTTAAGTGCTCTGGGTGTCACTTTTAAATCAGTGCAGGTAGGCACCAATCTACAGTGTCAGGCCTTGACTGACATCTTTCACAGTGAGAAGCAATCGAGGGAGGTGAGATCAGCTCATCTGCCTGCTAGGAGGTACATAGTAAGACTTTGGCTGCCTTACCCAGGAATGGGAAGGAATAAGTAGCAACACAAGGAGGTCAACAAAAGGGTTTAACTCCATAAATAAGGCTATTCTGTGTCCTGTGTTCATTTATGTTGCTCAAAGAGTAAGTGATTTGTAGTTCATGGGTATAGCAATTTGAACAGCACTTATTTAATTCAGTTTCTTTGAGATGCAAAAATCAAGCAGCTTCCCTTTTTTTCTGTGCTGGGAGATGGCAAGAGATTGCTGTTTCCTTAACTCCCATCAGAGATTCATTACCGCTAGTCTTTGTATTGTATTTAAAAATTAAAACTAAGATATTAATTTGCTAATTTAAAAGGGGACTCTTGTGTAATTTCAGTGTCTGCACTTTCTGAAAGACTGTGTTGGGTACTCAGTAACAGGCTGTGTGTGTCAAACTCGGTAATCACAAACTGGACCAATTGCTACAATGAAGTGGGGAAAGTCCTACGAAATGAATGCAAGTGCTGACACTGACAATGGGGCATCCACTATATTTTTAAAATAGAAAAAGAAAAGATACTTTATTGAGACTAGGCACTGCAAGACGGTCTTGCACAGTCTGGAAAACAGACATATGAGCAGGAGTTGACACTGTGACTGCCAGAAAATGAATCAGCAACATCATCTGAACTCCTCAGGGTGGCAGGTTGTTTCTAGGTACTCAGATGCACTGGATGTTTTTCTAACAAAACTGTAATGATCTCAGGCACCCAGTAATATATTTTTTAATCTCTTTAGTGCTGTTGGAATAAAGATGTTGATACCTATATTGTTTCCTTGAAGAAGGATGATTCTTAACTTTTTTCTTGCTTTTGTAGCTTGGGTGTTTTGTTGTGTGTGTGCCTGGGGGCTGTTTTTTAAAAATTATTGTTCTTAGAGGACTACCACATATATGGATTCTGTTAACAAGGAGTGTTGCTGTGTAAGACAGTGATTTGTTGTACAATTAGGAAGTTTTTTACTATCAAGGAAAAATAATTGTGCTTGATCAAGCAGACAGTTTGGTCAGAATTTTGTAGGAATAAAGAAAATGCATCTCTTTGTCTCAGAATTTGCTCTTGTGATCTCTGTATGTGTAATTTAAATCCTCCACATTTTAAAGATGGTTCTTGTCCTGTTACTGTTTGACAGCCCCAAATGATAGAACCCATAATAATTTGTGTGCACACCCCAAATGCCAGAACAGCAACACTCAGGGAGTCACTGCTCAGCTTTTACTGGTCATTGGTCCTGGAGCTTTGTATTTCCCTGTACTTTGTTTCTCCTGGGTCAGAATACCAGAGTATAGGACATGTGCTGTTTCTTGAACTGCTTTGTGATAAGGGGCAGTCGTGGGGGTTACCCTCTGCATAAGGGCAGTAAATCTGTTCATTCTGTCTTGGGGCACGTGGCTGTTGGTTGTTTCGCTTGGTCTTGCTGGCATGGCAGTAAATGCTCATTTTACCACTGCCTAAGTCAGGGCAAAAACAAGGGACCCAGTTGATCACACTTAACTTGTTGCTGGGGAGGCCTTTGCTGGTTTCTGCAGCGCAGCTCTGCCTGGCGGCTGTGTGTTGAGCTGTGTTTGTTCTGTGTTTCTCCTGTACAGACCAGTCCATGTGAGCAGGCCCAAAAGTGGTAGGTCAAGTCTGTCCAAAGATGAATGGCCTTCAGCAAGATCTCACTAAGCAAAGGGTTGTGCAGTTTTATTTTTGTAGAGAGCTGCAGGTAAAGGAGGCTTTGACTGTAACCTCGTTCCCAGCCTGCACCAGTTTATCCCAGTGTACAGTACTGCTTTTGTATTCGTCACTGTGGCTCTGCCACCTCTTTGCCCATCTCAGTTGCTGCTGTGGGGATCCCAGTGGGGATGACAGAGCCCTGTGTGACTCTGCTCTCTGGGCAGCTCGGCTCTTTCTGGCACTCAGAGCCCGTGATTGCATGCATGGGCTGGGGGTACCTGAATTAGGCTGGCACATCACTCACTGGCTACTTTTCAGCTGTGGCCCAGAAGATTGTCATGTAATTAGTGTGACTTCACACCACTTCCTTATCTGTGGGTGTGTAGCACAAAAGAAAGGATGACTTCACTGTTCAGGTCATGAGCCCAGGGATGCTCTGTCAGGGAACTCTGTTGGAGCCTTTGGTGGCAGATGCAGCACCTCAAGAGATTTTTTAAATGCTTTTTTTTCCTTTCTTCCCCCCTCCCCCTCAATTTGGAAAAACTTTTTCAATGTAAACCATGTTTTGGATTTTTTTTTCTTTTTCTAAATATGAAAACAGTGACATTTCCTTGTTTTGCCAGCGTTTGTCCCTTCCTCACTGCGCGCCTTCACCCTTTTCCACGAAGACAGATGCAGAGGTTTCTTTGAAACAGATGGAAATGAAAAAACAGACAAGAAAAACTTGTGAAAGCAAGCATTTTCTGTGAACTTGAACTAGCAGTAACTCTCTTTTTCTGTCTTCCAGAAGGCTTGTTGTTGTTGTTGCGTTGTTTCATGCCTGGGATGGCTGAGGGTGGAGGTCTGTAGAGCTGCTGTGAAAGGGCTGTGCGTGATAAGAGTGGGAGGCACAGTGTCATAATTAACGCTGTCAGAAAGTGTTTTTTTAATGGGACTAGTGTTGTATTTCCAGCATATTGTATTCATTTTCCTTTTATTGTGGTCTGACAGTACACCCTGAGCTCAAACCAATTTTTTAATCCTGAAAAGGCTCTCAAGTCAAATCTGGCTGTGGGAGTTTAGGCCTCTAGGAGTTTAGGGCTGCTTCACAGCTGGAAAAAGTTACTTTTTCCATTAAAACAGGAATTAACTGGCTTTAAGGGACTTATGATCTTTTTATCTTAAGAAAACTCGTCAGTAATAAGAAGAGCTTAAATTGTGATGGTCTGCTAATCAAAATGAAGATGTCCTGATTTATGGTGTTTCCATAGCATTGAGTGTAGTGAAATACCATCAGTGTTAACAGAAACGGGATGAATATCCTTAATGACTCTCAAGGAAAACAGTTCTGAATTAAATGCATATGTGCAAGCTTTTGAATCCTGTGGTAAGTTTTATTTATTGATTGCATATTTAAGGTTTGATTGCAACAGCAAATTGCTTGAAGGGATCGTGAGTGCAGGACTGATTCTGCCTTTCCTGTCTGCAGCTTTTTGGAAGCAGTGTATATGTTGGCATCAAACTAATCCTGTAGCCTTTCGGTTTGTTTCTCCTCATGAGGTTTGTTGTGCATAACTCCCTTGTGTGACATCTCAAACATCTGTCCAAGAGGGGCATCTGACTGCAAGCTGCTTGTGGTCTTTGTGAAATCCATGTTCAGGCTGGTTAGACTTTCTGCAGGAAGCACAAGTATGCGTGCTGCCCTGCTCACTGTTTTCTGATTGCTCATTTCTTAAACACTCTAAGAACTTTAAAGTTTCTAAACATTTACTGGAACTCCTGTTTTGCTGGGGTCTTTTTTGATGTTTGGGTTTTTCTTTGTGGACAGAGGTGCTCTGGTACTTCTTTTCAGTGTAGAGAATTCAGGTAACGTAGAAACACATCAAGTGAAAATACTTCTGGTTTTAGATGCACATATACGTATGATGTGTGGACATACATTTTATACCTTACAAGTAATAATATTTAATTGCATTGGTGTTCATCCAGATATAATGCTGTTTCACACTTGTGTATTTCAGTATTTTGTGCCATCTTTTCCTCTTTGAGTTTCGTTGGAAGTTACAACATTAATTCTTTGTATGGTGACAGTTGGTCAAGGACTTTGAGAGGCAGAACAGACTGAGGTTGGATCTTTTGCATGAGCTATTTTATAATGAGAGAATGAGTTTGTTTGATGAGAAACATGAAATGGTGACCCCAGAACAATGATTTGGGCATCTCCAAGTTGAAACATCAGCCTGTTATCCCCGGGGAAATTTTCTTTGACTGCAAAGAACACATGAGTGTTTGAAAACAGTGATTGGGAATCAAATGTACCTGTCTTTGTTACCTCCTCACAGGAAGTAGCGCGGATTTTGAAGCAGGTTGGTGTTTTGTCTGTTTTAAAAAGTAGCAGATTTCATTCTGTAACTGGAAGAAATTTGTATGTAAATGTACTCTGATGGGAAGAGAATTTGTGGATTCATTTTGGTTTTGAAGCTTTTAAGTGTGTGCTTGCAATTAAGAACATGGTATTTTTGTCTTTAATGTCAATTACTTCTGTGTTTTCTGGGGAAGAAACTCCATTGAGTTCAGAAGTCAAACATCCCTTTTAATTGTTCCTGGTAGTTCAGTGATGTTTAGAGGCCCCAGGCAGATCACCTTGTACCTGACAGTGTATATGCACGTACTTAAGAGATGGTATCCTAATCTGATTTTTTTTTTTTTTTTGGGTAGTATAAATAAACAAATAAGTGATAAAGTGGGGCAAAGTCAAACTTCCTAACAGGATTATTGCCTCTAGTCACTAACCTAGGATACATATACTGTAAATGTTTATTTCTAGTCCCAGCTTAAAACATGAGGTTCTCATTCTCTACAGTTCTTACACCTGCAAGATCTTCCTTGGGACAGATAGAAATGCTGGTGAAAATAGAAATTTTGTTTCTTGGTCCTGAAAGCCAGATTGGTTGCAGCTGCTAGGCCTGCATGTGTTGAACCTTGTGAGTCTAACACCTGGAGAGACAGAGGCATTATGCAGGTGAATGGTGTTTATGTCCCTATCAAGGATACACTTGCAGTGAGATATGTTTAGGTGTGTAGTTCACTAGGATTGGTGCTCACTGATACTTTTTTCAGTATTAGTAATGTACCCTGTGGTGATGAAGATTCCTGTTTCTGGAGGTTATTGTTGCCACTGGCACAATGTTGTTCTCTTTCCAGATGGAAACTGTTACTTGCTCCTTTTCTCCTGGAGGAGAAGGGCAGGGAAGGTTTGTATGTGCCACCAAGCCTGTCCTGAGGCCATAGGAATTAAGGTCGCTCCTGGAACTTTGACTTGTGTATTGTAATTAGCATTTCAGCTGGGAATGAAACTTGTATTTATTGCTGTTGTACTTCTGAGACAAAGAGAAAGCATAGAGATGGCAGAGCAAACTCCCAAGCAAACCTGGAAGAATAGTTGGGTAGTGACAGGAACTGTCTTGGAAGAAGTCTGTGAGCTTGAGGAGGAAGGAAATATGCACTAGAGAAAGTTTTCAGAGAACCCTGATTGTATATCCACATATCACTGGTGGCTGTGACATTTGTGAGCTCTCAGACTGAGCCCCTGTGCTGGTTTTGGCTGGGGTAGAGCTAATTTTCTTCATAGTAGCTAGTATGGATTTGTGTTTGGGATTTGTGCTGGAAGCAATGTTGATAACACAGGAATGTTTTAGTTATTGCTGAACAGGGCTTACACAGGGTCAAGGCCTTTTCTGCTCCTCACTCCATCCCACCAGTGAGGAGGCTGGAGGTGCACAAGGAGTTGGGAGGGGACACAGCCAGGACAGCTGACCCCTGCTGACCAAAGGGGTGTGGCGTAGTGCTCAGCATATGAGCTAGGAGGAGTAAGGGGCAAGGAGGGGGATGTTTGCAGTGATGGTGTTTGTTTTGCTTTGCTTGTGTGTGTAATGTTTGCTTTACCTCCTAAACTGTCATTGTCTCAACCCACGAGTTTTCTTATTTTCACTCCTCTGATTCTCTCACCCATCCCACCAGGGGACAGTGAGTGACTGGCTGTGTGGGGCTCAGTTGTTCACTGGGATTAAACCAAAACAGTCCTTTTTGGCACCCAAACTATCCCAGCCAAACCCAGCACAGCCCCTGAGCAGCTTTTCCCATGGAAGGAGTGGCAAAAGCTGCTTGGAGCCAACCTGCTTTGCTGGGTTCCCTCATGGGTGTTTCTCTCTCGTACTTTTTTTTTTCCCCCCCAAAATCTGCTGTTACAGGTTGTCCCATATGAAGAACAGCTCTGGGTCAGAGTCAAGCCTGCTGTAGTGTTGTTCCCTTGATGTCAACAGTGTGTGGCAGATCTTTAAATCCAATCTGTATTTCAGATACACTAAAGTTATTGTTTGTACCTATTTAGGAGTTTAGTGCTGTGAAATGTCCTGCCCTTTCTGGCTACTGAGCATAGTTGGATGCTTTGCCTTATGGGAAGGATAAGGTAATAGCAACAGAGAAGTTTTTGCTCCTTAGAGATATGCCATAATTTTCTTCTCCCCTCTGTAGAAGGGTACGTTACAACCTCCTACAGAGGAGAGAGAATGTGCAGTTGATTGTCTAGATTGCTTGCCTAAGTTTTATGCTGCTGCTACTATTTAGAAAACCCCTTCTGGCTTTCTGTTAACCTCCCTCATGGAACTTATGCATATTTCTGTTTAGCAAAAGTCCTGGTTGTGCATTTTTTCTGCCTTTGCCAAATTACAGTTTTTAGAAGAGTTTCCCACACACGTGCAGTAGCTGACTAAACGTGAATAGCTGTGTTAGGAATAAATAGGCTCTGTAAAATGCAAAGTTGTAAATAAATGTCTTTCTGGTTTTACTCTTCTTCCTTTACTCTCTGACCTGTAGATTTTGACTTGTCATGTACTTGAGAAACAAAACACCAGGTATTGAAATCATAATGGTAGATAAAGCATAATAACAAAGAAAACATGCAATTTTCCAGCTATGTTTTGCTAATACAGACTGCTTTATTTTTCAGAGTCTTATGTATTTAACTACAAGACACTAATTTTATGTGCATTACAAGGTAGTGAAAGATTTCATTAGCTCTCATAATTCTTATTAGTTTTAAAGCATTCTGATCTCACCTCTTATTAACAGAAAGAAAGGACATGGATGTTACTCAGGGGCTGTAGGAAATTCCTCTTTTGCTGACTACACTTTCAGCTTGTTCAAAAATCTACCCAGAATTTCCTAATGCCTGGTAATCTGTATTAAGGAATTTCTGGGTAGGGAACTGTAGAGTGTCTTTGTGAACTCATGGTGGCAATGCTGGAGGTGCCAGCTCTGTAGCAGGACCATGATTCTGGATAAAAAAGGGTTTACAGATTTTACACATTAGATTGAAAAAAAAATTTACAGATGCAGGGATTTGTTGTTTTCCCTCTTAAAAACTTGCAAATACATTAAATAAGAAATTCAAGTAGAAGTAGATCTGCTTAATACACAAATGTGACCAGAGTTAGCCATGGTGATATGAGTGCCAACTGATCAAAGAAAGGAGTTTGATGATGTTTAGTAGGGCAGGAGTGTAGACATACTGACTCATAAAAATGCTGTAGAGTTTATTATTTTGGCTGTTGCTAAGCATTAAGTTTTAGAGAATGTACGTGTGACTAACATTTGATTTGGGGAAGATGTGATGGATAAAAGAGGCTAAAATTTAGGTTTGCAAGGTAAAAACAGGTTTATTAATGCTAACAAGCAAAAGCGGCTAGCCGGGCGACCGGGGGAAACCCTTGCTCCACCACAGTCCGCAAAATGGGGAACCGAAACAGCAGCAATTATAACCCTCGTTGGTCCCACCCCCCTAAGTCATGTCCATGGTCTATTGGTGAAACTTTCGCGGGCTATCCTCTGTCTGGTTCCTCTTTCGCGGGCTAGTCCAAGGTTGGCTCCTCCGTTCGCGGGTCTTTGCCGTTGCTGAGGGGCTTCCACCAATAATATCAAAGTCCATAGTCTCTATGTGGCCGTGGTCCTGGAATTTTCCATCGGTAGACGTCATCCGATCATAGGACTCCTCGTGGCTTGCCCTCCATATTAGTCTCTATTAATATGCTTATAACAAACAACTTTAAAACACCAAGTCATTCTGCGTTGTGTTAACAGACTCGTGGTTAGAGATTTCACAATCACGTATGACTCTCAACAATGTGGTTAGTAGGATATAACAACAACACCATTAACTCCCCTTTGAGCAGCAAATTTCCTGGTTTTACTTATAACAATTCCCCCCTCCTAATTTCCTCATAAATTTGCTGGTCAAATCTAATTGTCATAGCTTCTCCAGTTGTTTCTGAAAGGGAGATTTGATCTTCATTAGAAGACCTCCCACTCATATCTTCATATTGTTGCCTCATAGTTAACAGTTGCACTGTATCAATTCTGTTCCTAGCAAATGCTATTATCTTATTAAGGATACATGGTCCAAATATCAGAGAAGCAAACAACATTACCAAGGGGCCTGCTAAGGTAGAAACCATAGTCATTAGCCAAGGATACTGGTTATGCCAATTTTCAATCCAACTTTGAGTGACCTCTCTTTCTCTTTTTCTTTGTAAAATTCCCTCACGTAATTTGGACATAGAGTCCTTAATTACTCCCGAATGATTGGCATAGAAACAACACTCTTCACCCAGTGCTACACATAATCCTCCTTGTTGTAAAAACAGTAAGTCCAGTCCTCGTCTATTTTGTAAGACTACTTCCGAAAGGGAATTTAAAGAGGTTTCTAAGTAGGATATAGATTTCTCTATTCTATCCAAATCCTCATCCACGGCTATTCTCAGAGCTGTCAAGCCATGGTTATGTTGGACCAGAGAGGCAACTCCAGCTCCCGTAGCTCCCAACCCTAGAAGCATTGCAATAGTTATACTTATTGGCTCTCTCTTCTGTATACGATGTTCATTCATCTCCCAGAATTCAAAAACTGATTCTCCAGTCCGATATAACATGTGAGGCAAAACTGCAACTTGAACACAAAATTCATTATTTCCTACGAACGCAGAGACAGACACACACGGAACCAACCCTGCTTTAGAACAAATCCACCATCCACCCTGATGTGGTATGATCCACTTATTATTTTTCCCTTCTACTTTATTTATTTTAGTGCCACACAAATCTTCACTACTTGGGGATACGTTTCCAATACATGTCCCTTTCCCACTAATTTGGGACATAGTGAGACCGACCTCCCTCTCTCCCCATCTGCACTGACTCGGGTTATCTTCAGTGCTAAAATTGAAGGTAAGATTTAACCCTACTCCTTCATAGAAGGGAGGCTTTACATTATAACATAACCAGCAAGATTCGGTCATGTCTGGATCAGTATAGTTAATTGCTCTATATGAAGCTTCCACCATATTTAGCATAGATCCTACCTCTCCTTGGGATACCCTGTTCTCTGTTACCGATTCAGTGGGAGAGATTTTGACAACTTTTGCTTCCTGTGGCGCTGGTCTGGTGAGGATTGTATTTTCTTTCTCTTTTCCTAGAGTATCCTCTCTGGATTCTTTTATTTCTAGATTTGGTCCTAAAAACTGAGAATAAGTTGTTAATGGCTGTTTCCGTATAGTTATATATTCCCCTGGATCAGCATACAACCGATCCAACCTCACTCCCCAGGTTCGACCAGTCAACCACCCTCGATCTTCATGATTGAGAATTTGAACCTGCAAATACTCACAATTAGATGGCTCATTGGGGAGTACCAGTCCTCCAAGGGCAGGGGGTGTGCAATGCGGGGGTCCCCATTGTACCCGTAAAAACTTATCCGGTCTTTCCGGTCTCCACGCAACAGCAATCGTTTCACAACCCCAATACCCACAATGGTAATGTCCTGGGTAATTACAAAAAGACCTCCCTGGATTGGAAGTGGGGCACCAATACGTCGCTCCTTTGTTCACTGTAACTGAAGGTTTCCCTCCACCTTTTCCACATTGTTGGGGAATAGTAGCCATTAATAGGTCACAGACAGTGACATTAAATCTGGGAGATACTGCAGTTATCACTTTTCTTACGATTTTAGAATCCTTTGCCCTGATCAAAGTCCATTCGAAAGGTTGATGGGTAAGTCCCAGAGAAATCATTAAAACCAGTAATTCAACAATCAACAACAAATTTTGCCCCATTTTGCTTGAGTCTCCTTTTCCGCTTTCAGTGATTCTATTTAAATCCCTACAAATGTATCTCTCTGCCTTCCTCCGTCTGTTCCTGTGCAGGGAACAACGGGGTTTTCAAATTCTTCTCGGCAGCAGAGATATTCTTCAAGGGATAACTTAATTCACTGATCTCTCGGATTGAGACTCATCTATTTCCAAATTTTGGACTCTATTAATTAGTCCCAACAAATCAACGTAACTCCTTCGACTAGGCCTATCTGATTTCCAGGAGAACCTTGCTCGGCAAAGTTCTATTAATGCGTTATTCCAATTAGTCTCATATACCTCCCAAGTCTCTGGGACTAACCACTCCCAACCACAAAAAGCCTTTATTATCTCAGCTTGTGCCAATTGTTCTCGTATGGACTCAGTTGAACTGGTCCTGCACCTCATACAATAAGGTTGTCCCTTAATTGACACACAGCGCCACCTTTTACCACATTTCTTACACTTACAGAGTATCCAACTATAATGTGTGGATCCTGGGTGTTTTATGCAGGGTATTCCGTGTGGGTTTTGTCCTTCCGGTATGTCAGTCTCTATTTCACAACAATGAGCTAAAACAGTTTGTGTTCCTACAATTCTATACAGTCCCGAACCTCCAGTCTGTTCAGGGATTCCTTCCAGGTTCCAGGAGACATAATACGATTTCCTCAAAGTCTGTCCTTGAGGTATCTGAAAGAAAGTATATAAGCTAGGCCTTACTGCTTCTTCCTCGAAATTCATTTGTAGGCTTTTACTTTTTCAAATCTTATCCGCAAGTCTCCCGGGTCTGAGGTCACTTTCCACTCTGGTCCGGTTACTGGTCCCTTCACTCGTGACGCATGGGTCCACCCTCGTTCAGTTGTCCTTATAGCAGTATCTGTAGTAAGGAGAACAACAAAGGGCCCCTCCCACTGTGGAGTTAGTGATGTTTCTTTCCAGGTTTTGATTAGCACTTGATCCCCTGGTTGAATTCTATGTATTGCCAAATCCAAAGGGGGTCTCTGTGCTACAAGTCCCTTTTTTCTGAGTTCTTGCTTTCTCTTCATTAACTCAATAATATACTCTTTTAGATACACATCCTCTATTATTGGATGATCTACTGGGGTCCCAAACTCATAGGGCATTCCATATAACATTTCAAAGGGTGAGATACCTGTATCCGTCCGAGGTTGAGTTCTGACTTGCAGTAGTGCTAAAGGTAGGCATTTTACCCAATTCAGTTTTGTTTCTAACATTAATTTAGTTAAGTGTTTCTTAATTTCCCCATTCATTCTTTCTACCCGTCCTGAACTTTGAGGGTGCCAAGGGGTATGATATTCCCATTTGAATCCTAATAACTCTGTTACTTCCTCAATTACTCGCGAAGTGAAGTGAGTTCCCTTATCAGAATCTATTGAGGTCATTATTCCATACCTGGGTATGATTTCTTCTAATAGAATTTTAGATACCACCTTAGCTGTACACCGAGCAGTAGGAAAAGCTTCTACAAAGTGCGTCAAATGGTCTACTAGTACCAATAGGTACCGGTATCTCCCCACCTTTGGCAGTTCTGTAAAATCCACTTGCATCCTTTCAAATGGTCTTTTGGCTAATTCCCTTCCTCCTTTAACTCTTTTTCTTAGATACCCTCTATTCACCTTCTGACAAATCAAACATCCTTCCAGAGTCCTTTTAGCTACATCATATACTCCTACACATACATATCTGTTTCCAAAATGATCTACTAGAGCTTGGGTACTCCAATGTGTCTGCTCATGGAGTTTCTTCATTATCTTATGGGCCAACCCCTTAGGAATCACTTCTCTTCCGTCTGGAAGCAACCATTTCCCTTGCTCTTCTCTGGCACCAACCTGTAACAACTTTTCTTTCTCCTGAGTACTGAAAGACTTAGGGACATGTTCACCTTCTAATTCTTGTTCATTGATCATCAACAAAGCAGCCTTTTTTGCCTCAGCATCTGCTAGATTGTTTCCTCTAGCTGTTGCCTTTAATCCTTTCTGATGGCCTTTTACATGTACTACTGCAATCTGTTTAGGACCTCTCAAAGCTTTCAGCACCTCTCGGATTAAGCTTTCATGCACTAGTCCTTTCCCTTTTGCATTAATTAATCCTCTTTCTTCCCATAGTTTTCCAAAAGTATGTACCACCCCAAAGGCATACTTTGAATCTGTAAATATAGTTCCTATTTTCCCTTCTAGTAATCGAAGAGATCTTAGCAAGGCATAAAGTTCACATACTTGAGCTGACCAAGTATTACATAAAGATCCAGATTCTCTAACCTGAAAAGTAACTCCATCTACTATGGCATAACCTGACTTCCTCCGTCCATCCACTACTCGAGAGGAACCATCAATATAAAGCTTCTCACCCACGTCCAATTCCTCCTCTTCCAAGTCTTCTCTAATCTTTGTTTGAAGACTAATTACTTGTATACAGTCATGGACCACACTTCCCTGAGGTTCACCATACAAAAACTGAGCTGGATTCTGTAAATGAGTTACTTCCAATTCCAACTTAGAAGTATTCAACAGAACACTTTCATACTTCAATAGCCTGCTATCAGTCAGCCATTTCTCTGCTCTCTGCTTCAGTACGCCTCTAATATCATGGGGAGTATATACCTTTAAGTCTCCACCAAAGGTAACTTTTGCAGCCTCCTCCACTAAAAGTGCTGTAGCCACAATAGCCTGTAAACAGGTAGGCCAACCTCTACTAACCGGATCCAGAATTTTTGAGTAATACCCCACAGGTTTCTTATGCTCTGCCCACTTCTGAGTTAGCACTCCATAAGCTGTCCCATTTTCTACATTCACAAACAGATAAAAAGGTTTCCTTATATCCGGAAGACTAAGTACTGGAGAATTTATTAGATCTTCTTTCAGAGCTTCTAATCTGCTCTCATCTTCATCTGTCCACTTTACTAATTTGTCTTTAGTTAACTTTTCATATAAAAACTTTACTTTATTACTGTAATTTTCAATCCATTGTCGGCAATACCCTAAAAGTCCCAATATTTGTCGAATTTGTCGTTTGCTTCTAGGTGCTGGCATCGACAATATTCCCTTCACTCTTTCAGGATCTAGTCCTTTACACCCTTTACTCAGCCAGTGTCCTAAATATTTCACTTTCTCTTCTGTAAACTGCAGCTTGGACTTAGACACCTTCAGGCCTTTGTTACCCAGGAAATTCAATAGCCTAATACTTTCCTTCCTTACAGATTCAGCATCCTCTCCAGCAATCAACAGGTCATCAACATACTGAACTAACACCACTCCTTCACCTGGTTTGAAGGATTCCAACAATTGCTCTAAAGCCTGCCCAAACAGATTCGGCGATTCTGTGAACCCTTGAGGCAAAACTGTCCATCTTAGCTGCTGCTTTCTATGAGTGTCAGGGTCTTCCCATTCAAAGGCAAAATAATTTCTACTCTCCTCCTTAAGAGGACAAGTCCAAAAAGCATCTTTTAGGTCTATCACACTATACCATTGATGTTCTGGTGACACTTGGCTTAATAAAGTGTATGGGTTTGCAACCACAGGAAATCTTGTCACTGTCCGTTTATTCACTTCTCTTAGATCTTGTACCAGTCGATAAGTCCCATCTGGCTTTTTAATAGGTAATATGGGAGTATTATGAGGGGACATACAGGGTTCTAGCAACCCTTTTGCCAGCAATTTTTCTATAGTAGGCTTTAGGCCCATTTTTCCTTCATTGGGAATTGGATATTGCCTCACCCTGATAGGTTTATTGGGATCTTTTATAGAAATTTCAAATGGCTCTATATTTAACTTTCCTATTGTATCAGAAGTATG